>NC_088407.1:51614424-51914424 GCF_034236695.1 Oncorhynchus nerka
CTGTACCAGCCCCTGTACCACCAACTGTATCAGCCCCTGTACCACCCACTGTACCACCCACTGTACCAGCCCCTGTACCAGCTACTGTACCAGCTACTGTACCAGCCACTGTACCAGCCACTGTACCACCCACCGTACCAGCCCCTGTACCACCCACTGTACCAGCCACTGTACCAGCGACTGTACCACCCCCTGTACCAGCTACTGTACCAGCCCCTGTACAACCAAACGTACCAGCCCCTGTACCACCAACTGTACCAGCCACTGTACCACCCACTGCACCAGCCCCTGTACCACCAACTGTACCAGCCCCTGTACCAGCCCCTGTACCAGCTACTGTAGCAGCCCCTGTACCACCCACTGTAGCAGCCCCTGTACCACCCACTGTACCAGCCCCTGTACCACCCACTGTACCAGCCCTGTACCACCCACTGTACCAGCCACTGTACCACCCACTGTACCAGCCACTGTACCAGCCCCTGTACCACCCACTGTACCAGCCCCTGTACCACCCCTGTACCACCCCTGTACCAGCTACTGTACCAGCCCCTGTACCACCCAATGTACCACCCACTGTACCACCCACTGTACCAGCCCCTGTACCAGCCACTGTACCACCCACTGTACCACCCACTGTACCAGCCCCTGTACCACCCACTGTACCAGCCCCTGTACCACCCACTGTACCACCCACTTTACCAGCCCCTGTACCAGCCACTGTACCACCCACTGCACCAGCCCCTGTACCACCCACTGTACCAGCCCCTGTACCAGCTACTGTACCAGCCCCTGTACCACCCACTGTACCAGCCCCTGTACCACCAACTGTACCAGCCCCTGTACCACCCACTGTACCAGCCCCTGTACCAGCTACTGTACCAGCTACTGTACCACCCACTGCACCAGCCCCTGTACCACCCACTGTACCAGCCCCTGTACCACCAACTGTACCACCCACTGTACCAGCCACTGTACCACCCACTGTACCAGCCCCTGTACCACCCACTGTACCAGCCCCTGTACCACCAACTGTACCAGCCCCTGTACCACCCACTGTACTAGCCACTGTACCACCCACTGTACCAGCCACTGTACCACCCACTGTACCAGCCCTGTACCAGCTACTGTACCAGCCCTGTACCACCCACTGTACCAGCCCTGTACCACCCACTGTACCAGCCCCTGTACCAGCTACTCTACCACCCCTGTACCAGCCCCTGTACCACCCACTGTACCAGCCACTGTACCACCCACTGTACCAGCCACTGTACCAGCCCCTGTACCAGCTACTGAGCCAGCTGTGTACCAGCCCCTGTACCACCCACTGTACCAGCCCCTGTACCAGCCCCTGTACCACCCACTGTACCAGCCCCTGTACCACTGTACCACTCACTGTACCAGCCCCTGTACCAGCCACTGTACCACCCCTGTACAACCCACTGTACCAGCCACTGTACCAGCCACTGTACCAGCCACTGTACCACCCACTGTACCAGCCACTGTACCACCCACTGTACCAGCCCCTGTACCAGCTACTGTAGCAGCCCTGTACCAGCTACCAGCCCCTGTACCACCCACTGTACCAGCCCCTGTACCAGCCACTGTACCAGCCCCTGTACTGTACCAGCCCCTGTACCAGCCCCTGTACCAGCTACTGTACCAGCCCCTGTACCAGCCCCTGTACCACCCACTGTACCAGCCCTGTACCAGCTACTGTACCAGCCCCTGTACCACCCACTGTACCAGCCCCTGTACCACCCACTGTACCAGCCCCTGTACCAGCTACTGTACCAGCCCCTGTACCAGCTACTGTACCACCCACTACCATCCCTTGTAACACCCACTGTACCAGCTACTGTACCAGCCCCTGTACCAGCTGCTGTACCACCCACTGTACCAGCCCCTGTACGAGCTACTGTACCATCCACTGTACCACCAAGTGTACCAGCCCCTGTACCACCCACTGTACCAGCCCCTGTACCACCCACTGTACCAGCCCCTGTACCACCAACTGTATCAGCCCCTGTACCACCCACTGTACCAGCCACTGTACCACCCACTGTACCAGCCCCTGTACCAGCTACTGTACCAGCTACTGTACCAGCCACTGTACCAGCCACTGTACCACCCACCGTACCAGCCCCTGTACCACCCACTGTACCAGCCACTGTACCAGCGACTGTACCACCCCCTGTACCAGCTACTGTACCAGCCCCTGTACAACCAAACGTACCAGCCCCTGTACCACCAACTGTACCAGCCACTGTACCACCCACTGCACCAGCCCCTGTACCACCAACTGTACCAGCCCCTGTACCAGCCCCTGTACCAGCTACTGTAGCAGCCCCTGTACCACCCACTGTAGCAGCCCCTGTACCACCCACTGTACCAGCCCCTGTACCACCCACTGTACCAGCCCCTGTACCACCCACTGTACCAGCCACTGTACCACCCACTGTACCAGCCACTGTACCAGCCCCTGTACCACCCACTGTACCAGCCCCTGTACCACCCCCTGTACCACCCCCTGTACCAGCTACTGTACCAGCCCCTGTACCACCCAATGTACCACCCACTGTACCACCCACTGTACCAGCCCCTGTACCAGCCACTGTACCACCCACTGTACCACCCACTGTACCAGCCCCTGTACCACCCACTGTACCAGCCCCTGTACCACCCACTGTACCACCCACTTTACCAGCCCCTGTACCAGCTACTGTACCACCAACTGCACCAGCCCCTGTACTACCCACTGTACCAGCCCCTGTACAACCAACTGTACCAGCCCCTGTACCACCCACTGTACCAGCCACTGTACCAGCCCCTGTACCACCCACTGTACCAGCCCATGTACCAGCTACTGTACCAGCCCCTGTACCACCCACTGTACCAGCCCCTGTACCACCAACTGTACCAGCCCCTGTACCACCCACTGTACCAGCCCCTGCACCACCCACTGTACCAGCCCCTGTACCACCCACTGTACCAGCCCCTGTACCACCCACTGTACCAGCCACTGTACCACCCACTGTACCACCCACTGTACTAGCCCCTGTACCAGCTACTGTAGCAGCCCCTGTACCACCCACTGTACCACCCACTGTACCAGCCCCTGTACCAGCTACTGTAGCAGCCCCTGTACCACCCACTGTACCAGCCCCTGTACCACCCACTGTACCAGCCCCTCTACCACCCACTGTACCAGCCCCTGTACCACCCACTGTACCAGCCCCTGTACCACCCACTGCACCAGCCCCTGTACCAGCTACTGTAGCAGCCCCTGTACCAGTCCCTGTACCAGCCCCTGTACCAGCTACTGTACCAGCCCCTGTACCAACCCCTGTACCACCCACTGTACCAGCCCCTGTACCAGCTACTGTACCAGCCCCTGTACCAGCCCCTGTACCAGCTACTGTACCAGCCCCTGTACCAGCCCCTGTACCAGCTACTGTACCAGCCCCTGTACCACCCACTGTACCAGCCCCTGTACCACCCACTGTACCAGCCCCTGTACCAGCTACTGTACCAGCCCCTGTACCAGCTACTGTACCAGCCCCTGTACCAGCTACTGTACCAGCCCCTGTACCAGCTACTGTACCACCCACTACCATCCCCTGTACCAGCTACTGTACCACCCACTGTACCAGCCCCTGTACCAGCTACTGTACCATCCACTGTAACAGCCCCTGTACCACCCACTGTACCAGCCCCTGTACCAGCTGCTGTACCACCCACTGTACCAGCCCCTGTACCACCCACTGTACCATCCCCTGTACCAGCCCCTGTACCACCCAAAGTACCAGCCCCTGTACCAGCTACTGCACCAGCCCCTGTACCACCCACTGTACCAGTCCCTGTACCACCCACTGTACCAGTCCCTGTACCACCCACTGTACCAGTCCCTGTACCAGCCCCTGTACCAGCCCCTGTACCAGCTACTGTACCAGCCCCTGTACCACCCACTGTACCAGCCTCTGTACCAGCTACTGTACCAGCCCCTGTACCACCCACTGTACCAGCCCCTGTACCACCCACTGTACCAGCCCCTGTACCAGCTACTTTACCAGCCCCTGTACCAGCTACTGTACCAGCTACTGTACCAGCTACTGTACCAGCCCCTGTAACACCCACTGTACCAGCTACTGTACCAGCCCCTGTACCAGCTACTGTACCACCCACTGTACCAGCTACTGTACCACCCACTGTACCAGCCCCTGTACCAGCTACTGTACCAGCCCCTATACCACCCCCTGTACCACCCACTGTACCAGCCCCTGTACCAGCCCCTGTACCAGCTGCTACGGGGCGATAGTCATTTAGTTCAGTTACCTTAGCTTTCTTGGGAACAAGAACAGTTGTGGCCATCTTGAAGCATGTGGGGTCAGCAGACTGGGATAGGAATTGATTGAATATGTCCGTAAACACACCAGCCAGCTGGTCTGCGCATGCTCTGAGGACACGGCTAGGGATGCCATCTGAGCCGGCAGCCTTGCGAGGGTTAATGCGTTTAAATATTTTACTCATGTCGGCCACGGAGAAGGAAAGCCCACAGTCCTTGGTAGCGGGCCGCGTCGGTGGCACTGTATTGTCCTCAAAGTGGGCAAAGAAGTTGTTGAATTTGTCTGGGAGCAAGACGTTGGTGTCCGCGATGGGCTGGTTTTATTTTTGTAATCCGTGATTGTCTGTAGACCCTGCCACATACGTTTGTGTTTGAGCCGTTGAATTGTGATTCCACTTTGTCTCTATACTGACACTTTGCTTGTTTGATTGCCTTATGGAGGGAATAACTACACAGTTTGTATTCGGTCATATTTCCAGTCACCTTGCCATGATTAAATGTGGTGGTACGTGCTTTCAGCTTTGCGCGAATGCTGCCATCAATCCACGGTTTCTGGTTAGAGAAGGTTTTAGTAGTCCTATACACTTCCTTATAAACTCGCTCACTGAGTCAGAGTATGCGTCAATGTTATTTTCTGAGGCTACCCGGAACATATCCCAGTCCACGTGATCGAAGCAATCTTGAAGCGTGGAATCAGATTGGTCGGACTAGCGTTGGATAGACCTAAGCATGGGTGCTTCCTGTTTTAGGTTCTGCCTATAAGAGGGGGGAGCAACAAGATGGAATCATGGTCAGATTTGCCAAAAGGAGGGCAGGGGAGGGCCTTGTATGCATTGCGGAAGTTAGAGTAGCAGTGGTCGAGCGTGTTGCTCGTGTACAGCAATCGATATGCTGATAGAATTTAGGTAGCCTTGTTCTCTAACTAGCTTTGTTAAAATCCACAGCTACTATAAATGCAGCCTCAGGATGTTTAGTTTCCAGTTTGCATAAAGTCCAGTGAAGGTCCTGATGGCCGTCTTGGTATCCACTTGCGGTGGGATATACACAGCTGTGACGATAACCGAGGAGAATTCTCTTGGGAGATAATACGGTCGGCATTTGATTGTGAGGAATTCTAGGTCAGGGGAACAAAAGGACTTGAGTTCTTGTACGTTGTTACAGTTACACCATGAGTCATTAATCATGAAACATACACCCCCGACCTTCTTCTTACCGGAGAGATGTTTATTCCAGTCAGCGCGGTAAACTGAAAATCCCGTTGGCTGTATGGACTCCGACAGCATGTCCCCAGCTAGCCATGTTTCCGTGAAACAGAGTGTGTTACAATTATGGATATCTCTTTGGAAAGCAACTCTTGCCCAGATTTAGTTGACTTTCTTAACTAGGGACAGGACATTAGCGAGTAATATACTCGGGAGCGGTGGGTGGTGTGTGCTTATCCAAAGCCTCACTGGAAGACCACTACGGCACCCTCTCCTCCGGTGGCGTTGTTTTGGGTTGGCCTCTGGAATCAGTTCAAATGCCCTGAGAGGTGCAGATAAAGGATCCGCTTGGGAAAGTCGTATTCCTGGTCGTAGTGCTGGTAAGTTGATGTGTCTCTGATGTCCAATAGTTCTGCCCGGTTGTATGTAATAACACTTAAGGTTTTCTGGGCTAACAATGTAATAAAAACATTTAAAAAACTAAATACTGCACAGTTTCCAAAGGACTACAAGAGAAGCTGCCATCTCTATCGGCGCCATCTTGTATCACGGTACCAACTACTGTACCGGCCACT
Source organism: Oncorhynchus nerka (assembly GCF_034236695.1). NCBI lineage: Eukaryota > Metazoa > Chordata > Actinopteri > Salmoniformes > Salmonidae > Oncorhynchus > Oncorhynchus nerka. Next base: position 51,620,544 of record NC_088407.1, read on the forward strand.
GTACCAGCTACTGTACCACCCACTGTACCAGCCGCTGTACGAGCCACTGACTACAGCTCAGCGTTCAACACCATAGTACCCTCAAAGCTCATCTCTAAGCTAAGGACCCTGGGACCCCCGACTGCGTGGCTAAGCACGACTCCAACAACAACATTAAGTTTGCTGACAACACAACAGTGGTAGGCCTGATCACCACCAATGATGAGACAGCTTCTTGGGAGGATGACAGAGGCCTGCAGTGTGGTGTCAGGACAACAACCTCTCCCTCAATGTGAGCAAGACAAAGGAGATGATAGTGGACTACAGAAAAAAGGACCATTAACATCTGGACCATTAACATCGACGGGGCTGTAGTGGAGCGTGACGAGAGTTAAGTTCCTTGGTGTCCACATCACCAACAAACTATCATGGAAGAGGGCACGACAACACCTTTTCCCCCTCAGGAGACTGAAAAGATTTGGCATGGGTCCCCAGATCCTCAAAAAGTTCTACAGCTGCACCATCGAGTGCATCTTGACCGGTTGCATCACCGCCTGATATGGAAACTGCTCGGCATCTGACCGTAAGGCGCTAGAGGGTAGTGGCGTACAGCCCAGTATATCACTGGGGCCAAGCTTCCTGACATCCAGGACCTATATACGAGGCAGTATCAGGCAGTATTGTCAAAGACTCCAGTCACCCAAGTCATAGACTGTTCTCTCTGCTACTGCACGGCAAGCAGTTCCGGAGCGCCAAGTCTAGGACCAAAACGCTCCTTAACAGCTTCTACCCCCAAGCCATAAGACAGTTGAACAACAAAACTAATCAAATGCCCCCCACCCCTTTGTTTTTACACTGCTGCTACTCGAGGTTGATTATCTATACAGTCACTTTACAAATGACCTGGACGAACCTGTACCCTCGCACATTGACTCGGTACCTCCTGTATATAGCCTCGTTATTGTTACGTACATTTCTTGTGTTACTTATTGATTGATTAGATTTTGTAACTTTTAGTTTATTTTGTAAATATTTTCTTAACTCTATTTCTTAAACTGCATTGTTGGTTAAGGGCTTGTAAGTAAGAATTTCCCAGTAAGGTCTACGCCGTTGTATTTGGCCTGTGACAAATACAATTTGATTTGATTTATCTCTTGAATTTAGGTGTATTAGTTGACACACACACACACACACACACACACACACACACACACACACACACACACACACACACACTGAGATGGAGCACTGAATTCACTCTGAACCCACTGAACATGGAGAGAGGAGAGGGAAGGTGAGCCGCTCACAAATACAGCACACTATTCCCTAGGTGGTGCACTATTTCGGTCAGAGCCCTATGTGGCTCGGGTCAAAAGTAGAACAACGGTTTATGTAATAACTTTCATGCAGTATATTTCATCACATATTCTTAGTTCCTAGGTTTCAAACAAAACGGTTAAGGTTAGACATTCATTCTGAACGGGTTAAATTATGGGTTAAGGTTTGGGATAGGTTTCAAACAAAACGGTTAAGGTTAGACATTCATTCTGAACGGGTTAAATTATGGGTTAAGATTTGGGATAGGTTTCAAACAAAACGGTTAAGGTTAGACATTCATTCTGAACGGGTTAAATTATGGGTTAAGGTTTGGGATAGGTTTCAAACCAAACGGTTAAGGTTAGACATTCATTCTGAACGGGTTAAATTATGGGTTAAGATTTGGGATAGGTTTCAAACAAAACGGTTAAGGTTAGACATTCATTCTGAACGGGTTAAATTATGGGTTAAGGTTTGGGATAGGTTTCAAACAAAACAAAACGGTTAAGTTTAGACATTCACTCCGAATGGTTAAGGTAAGGGATAATGGGATACTTTGTGATTTTGTAAATGAAGCCCTTTATCTACTTCCCCAGAGTCAGATAAACTCACGGATAACATTTTTCACAAGATTTCCTCTTGGATCACTGAGATTAGGATCTGTACTAATCTATTTCATAATTATTATTGTGTTTTTTGATCAGATATTATGCATTTTACCACAATTTCCACAAAATTCTCATTACCGCAACAGTACCCCAAAAAGTTAGAAAATATTAAACATTGTTTGCATAATAAAAAAGGCTAAAAATAACAATGAAAAAAAATGGCCTGAGAAATTAATCTGGACACATTTGTGAATTATGGTGTGAAAATAAACAAAGTTCAGGTGAAAATGTAAAATGTATTTAAAACAAGACACTGCCAAAAACTACACATTTTAGTCCTCAGAATGACAGTTGATTTTTGCAGATGCATCATGGTTTTGTAACTCAATTTGCTACAGACATGTTTAAAACTGGTTTCATGAGAATCACCCACCCACCCACCCGCCCACACACACACACACACACACACACATGCCCACACACACGCGCACGCACACATACGCACAGGCACTTCCGGCGCCGACTGAGATGGCCGCCTCGCTTCGCGTTCCTAGGAAACTATGCAGTTTTTTGTTTTTTTACGTGTTATTTCTTACATTAGTACCCCAGGTCATCTTAGGTTTCATTACATACAGTCGAGAAGAACTACTGAATATAAGATCAGCGCCAACTCACCATCAGTACGACCAAGAATATGTTTTCCGCGACGCGGATCCGGTGTTCTGCCTTACAAACAGGACAACGGAATGGATCGCATGCAGCGACCCAAGGAAACGACTCCGAAAAAGAGGGAAACGAGGCGGTGTTCTGGTCAGACTCCGAAAAAGGGCACATCGCGCACCACTCCCCAGCATTCTTCTTGCCAATGTCCAGTCTCTTGACAACAAGGTTGACGAAATCCGAGCAAGGGTAGCATTCCAGAGGGACATCAGAGACTGCAACGTTCTCTGCTTCACAGAAACATGGCTTACTGGGAAGACGCTATCCGAGGCGGTGCAGCCAACGGGTTTCTCCACGCATCGCGCCGACAGAAACAAACATCTTTCTGGTAAGAAGAGTGGCGGGGGCGTATGCCTCCTGACTAACGAGACATGGTGTGATGAAGGAAACATACAGGAACTCAAATCCTTCTGTTCACCTGATTTAGAATTCCTCACAATCAAATGTAGACCGCATTATCTTCCAAGAGAATTCTCCTCGATTATAATCACAGCCGTATATATCCCCCCCAAGCAGACACATCGATGGCTCTGAACGAACTTTATTTAACTCTTTGCAAACTGGAAACCATTTATCCGGAGGCTGCATTCATTGTAGCTGGGGATTTTAACAAAGCTAATCTGAAAACAAGACTCCCTAAATTTTACCAGCATATCGATTGCGCAACCAGGGGTGGTAAAACCTTGGATCATTGTTACTCTAACTTCCGCGACGCATATAAGGCCCTGCCCCGCCCCCTTTCGGAAAAGCTGACCACGACTCCATTTTGCTGATCCCTGCCTACAGGCAGAAACTAAAACAAGAGGCTCCCACGCTGAGGTCTGTCCAACGCTGGTCAGACCAAGCTGACTCCACACTCCAAGACTGCTTCCATCACGTGGACTGGGACATGTTTCGTATTGCGTCAGATGGAAATATTGACGAATACGCTGATTCGGTGTGCGAGTTCATTAGAACGTGCGTCAAGATGTCGTTCCCATAGCAACGATAAAAACATTCCCAAACCAGAAACCGTGGATTGATGGCAGCATTCGCGTGAAACTGAAAGCGCGAACCACTGCTTTTAATCAGGGCAAGGTGTCTGGTAATATGTCCGAATATAAACAATGCAGCTATTCCTCCGCAAGGCTATTAAACAAGCTAAGCGTCAGTACAGAGACAAAGTGGAATCTCAATTCAATGGCTCAGACACAAGAGGCATGTGGCAGGGTCTACAGTCAATCACGGACTACAAGAAGAAACCCAGCCCAGTCACGGACCAGGATGTCTTGCTCCCAGGCAGACTAAATCACTTTTTGCCCGCTTTGAGGACAATACAGTGCCACTGACACGGCCTGCAACGAAAACATGCGGTCTCTCCTTCACTGCAGCCGAGGTGAGTAAGACATTTAAACGTGTTAACCCTCGCAAGGCTGCAGGCCCAGACGGCATCCCCAGCCGTGCCCTCAGAGCATGCGCAGACCAGCTGGCCGGTGTGTTTACGGACATATTCAATCAATCCCTATACCAGTCTGCTGTTCCCACATGCTTCAAGAGGGCCACCATTGTTCCTGTTCCCAAGAAAGCTAAGGTAACTGAGCTAAACGACTACCGCCCCGTAGCACTCACTTCCGTCATCATGAAGTGCTTTGAGAGACTAGTCAAGGACCATATCACCTCCACCCTACCTGACACCCTAGACCCACTCCAATTTGCTTACCGCCCAAATAGGTCCACAGACGATGCAATCTCAACCACACTGCACACTGCCCTAACCCACCTGGACAAGAGGAATACCTATGTGAGAATGCTGTTCATCGACTACAGCTCGGCATTCAATACCATAGTACCCTCCAAGCTCGTCATCAAGCTCGAGACCCTGGGTCTCGACCCCGCCCTGTGCAACTGGGTACTGGACTTCCTGACGGGCCGCCCACAGGTGGTGAGGGTAGGCAACAACATCTCCTCCCCGCTGATCCTCAACACGGGGCCCCACAAGGGTGCGTTCTGAGCCCTCTCCTGTACTCCCTGTTCACCCACGACTGCGTGGCCATGCACGCCTCCAACTCAATCATCAAGTTTGCGGACGACACAACAGTGGTAGGCTTGATTACCAACAACGACGAGACGGCCTACAGGGAGGAGGTGAGGGCCCTCGGAGTGTGGTGTCAGGAAAATAACCTCACACTCAACGTCAACAAAACTAAGGAGATGATTGTGGACTTCAGGAAACAGCAGAGGGAACACCCCCCTATCCACATCGATGGATCAGTAGTGGAGAGGGTAGCAAGTTTTAAGTTCCTCGGCATACACATCACAGACAAACTGAATTGGTCCACTCACACTGACAGCGTCGTGAAGAAGGCGCAGCAGCGCCTCTTCAACCTCAGGAGGCTGAAGAAATTCGGCTTGTCACCAAAAGCACTCACAAACTTCTACAGATGCACAATCGAGAGCATCCTGGCGGGCTGTATCACCGCCTGGTACGGCAACTGCTCCGCCCTCAACCGTAAGGCTCTCCAGAGGGTAGTGAGGTCTGCACAACGCATCACCGGGGCAAACTACCTGCCCTCCAGGACACCTACACCACCCGATGTTACAGGAAGGCCATAAAGATCATCAAGGACATCAACCACCCGAACCACTGCCTGTTCACCCCGCTATCATCCAGAAGGCGAGGTCAGTACAGGTGCATCAAAGCTGGGACCGAGAGACTGAAAAACAGCTTCTATCTCAAGGCCATCAGACTGTTAAATAGCCACCACTAACATTGAGTGGCTGCTGCCAACACACTGTCATTGACACTGACCCAACTCCAGCCACTTTAATAATGGGAATTGATGGGAAATGATGTAAATATATCACTAGCCACTTTAAACAATGCTACCTTATATAATGTTACTTACCCTACATTATTCATCTCATATGCATATGTATATACTGTACTCTAGATCATCGACTGCATTCTTATGTCACTAGCCACTTTAACTATGCCACTTTGTTTACTTTGTCTACATACTCATCTCATATGTATATACTGTACTCGATACCATCTACTGTATGCTGCTCTGTACCATCACTCATTCATATATCCTTATGTACATATTCCTTATCCCCTTACACTGTGTATAAGACAGTAGTTTTGGAATTGTTAGTTAGATTACTTGTTGGTTATCACTGCATTGTCGGAACTAGAAGCACAAGCATTTCGCTACACTCGCATTAACATCTGCTAACCATGTGTATGTGACAAATAAAATTTGATTTGATTTGATTTGAGGCACACACACACACGCCCACACACACATACGCACACACACACACATACGCACACACACACACACACACACACGCCCACACACACATACGCACACACACACACATACGCACACACACACACACACACACACACACACACACACACACACACACACACACACAGTGTACATTAGCCACAGGCTGAGAATTGTAATGGAACAGGAGATTGCTTCCTTGTCGTTAATGACTCATTTCCATTTTGGGTTATAGCCAGCTGACAGGGTTATAGCGTGTGCGTGCGTGCGTGTATTCGAGGTTGTGTGCCTGCGTGCATGCATGTCTGAAATAGCCAATCATTTGTCAGGGGCCAAAGCCATCTTGCGATTTTGTTTAGTTGGCAGATTTTCTTTCGATTAGCCTGTGTATCCAATCTCTCTGTAGCAAGTACAGTTCCCTCAGTATTCACACCACCTGATCTTTTCAACATTTTGTTGTGTTAGAAACTGAATTTAAAATGAGATGAATTTAGATTTTGTGTCACTGTCTTACACACAGAATGTTTTACCAATTAACTAAAAATGAGAAGCTGAAATGTCAATAAGTAGAAGTATTCAACTGTTTTGTTATGGCCTATATAAGTTCAGGAGTGAAAATATGCTTAACGAGTCACATAAGTTGCATGGACTCACTCTGTGTGAAATAATAGTATTTAACAGGATTTTTGAATGACTACCTCATCTCTGTACCCTACACATACAGAGAATTGTAAGGTCCCTCAGACGAGCAGTGAATTTCAAACACAGATTCAACCACAAAGACCAGGGAGGTTTTCCAATACCTCACAAAGAAGGGCTCCTATTGGTAGATGGGTAAAAAAAAGCAGACCTCGAATATCCCTTTGAGCATGGTGAAGATATTCAATATACTTTGGATGGTGTATCAATACACCCAGTCACTAAAAAGATACAGGCATCCTTCCTAACTCAGTTGCCAGGGAGGAAGAAAAGTGCTCAGGGATTTCAGTGTGAAGCCAAAGGACTTTAAAACAGTTACAGAGTTTAATGGCTGTGATAGGAGAAAGCTGAGGATGGATCAACAACATTGTAGTTACTCCACAATACTAACCTAATGGACAGAGTGAAAAAAAAATATTCTAAAACCTGCATCATGTTTGCAACAAGGCACTAAAGTAATAATACAAAAAATGTGGCAAAGCAATCCAACATATTATTGAGTATCGCTTTCCATATTTTCAAGCATAGTGGTGCATCATGTTATGGGTATGCTTGCAATGGTTAAGGACGGGGGAGTTTTTCAGGATAAAAAATAAATGGAATGGAGCTAAGCACAGGCAGAACACTAGAAGAAAACCCGGTCAGTCTGCTTTCCACCAGACACTGGGAGATGAATTCACCTTCCAGCAGGACAATAACCTAAAACACAAGGCCAAATATACTGTACACTGGAGTTGCTTACCAAGATGCCATTCAATGTTCCTGAGTGGCCTAGTCACAGTTTTTCTTAAATCGGCTTGAATGATCAACGACCAACTTGACAGAACTTGAAGTATTATTTAAAAAATTTAAAAATGGTACAATCCAGGTTTGCAAAGCTCTTAGAGACTTACCCAGAAAGACTCACAGCTGTAATCGCTGCCAAAGGTGATTCTAACATGTTTTAGAATCACATAAGTGAATACTTAGGTAAATTTGTAATTTCTGTATTTAATTTTCAATACATATGCAAATATTTCTAAAAAACCTGCTTTAACTGTCATTATGGGCTATTGTGCGTAGATGGGTGAGAGAAAACATATATTTAATCCATTTTGAATTCAGGCTGTAACAACAAAATGTAGAATAAGTCAAGGGGTGTGAAGACTTCCTGAAGGGACTGCATGTACACACACGCTCATTCTATTTGTTCTGTATGGGTTACTGTTACTGTATCCTCTGATTGGTTTGGTCAGCAGTAGTACGTTACCGGTCAGATTCAATGAAGTGATCGGTTCATGATGATCCTGAACTGCAGAATCTGACTACATGCAAATATAACTGTAAACCACACAACCACAAACCTCACCTGTATCTGAAAGCAAGTTAGCAGGTCGTTTTGCATGTAGTACAGTTCACTGTTATTATTATTTACATAGAAATACAATAGAACACGCATCAACTGTCAGGGGGAGAGTATGGCTGACTGCAGAGTAGAGCATGAGAACGCTGAGCTTGGAAAGAAGTGTGGAGGGAAAGATGGAGGTCAGGGAGGAGGACGGGGGTGACAGGAGTGCTAGTCAGACGCTAGGTGAAGGCAGAACACCAGACGATAAGAAGCATACTACCAGCAGATCATTGAGTGTGTGTGTGGTGACCGTTAAATCCGCTATCAGCCTCCTGCTGTCATCCCACCATGTAGTGCACTGTGACCTTTACCCTCCCCTCTTTGTGGCACATCGACACGGCACTGATGTTCAACACGTGGGCCTGACACACACACACACTCCTGCAGTCTCATTGCCCCTCTACTCTACCGCTGACTGAGCGCGTTCACAGCTGGGCAGGCCACATTCCATGTGGTCATCTGACCCTACGGCTGACCCACCACACACACACACATTTCAAACCCTCACCACAAAGGCAAAAGAAAGCACCTAAATTCCAGTCAAATACTGGGCTAATCCTCTTTCACTTCCAGTGGTGGAAAGGACAGAGAAAGGAGAGGAGAGGAGAAGAAAAGAACAGAGAGGAAACTGAAGGCCCCCTTCGCGAGATGAGGTGAAGGAGAGAATGGGGGGGGGTGAGAGAACGGATGAGAGGTGTTAATGTAGAGTTTGTCTGTGTTTTCTGTTCTGTATAAGAGCTGTGTGTGTGTGTGTGTGTGTGTGTGTCTGTGTGTGTGTGTGTGTAAAGAGAACAGGCCCAAGGGCAGTGTCCCGTTAATACTGGTCCCCCCTCTGATTGACAGGCTGAAGGGGCGGGTGGGTGGGGGGGTAAATGTGGGTGGACCAGAATCAGAGAGATTAGTTTGAAAAGATAAGAAACGTGAGATAAATTCTTAGGTAGGTTGTGTGTGTGTGTAACCGTCTGGCCTATCTGTCAGGTGTCGTAATGAAGTAATAAGACAGCCAGACGAAATGTTCATGCACACATACAGACAGCCATTTATCTCATCATGGCCCTTATCTTGTATCTCATAAACCCACAACACTGTCCAGTCCAGTCTAGTTTATTCTTGTCTATGTCTGTCTGTCGGTAAGTGTGTGTGTGTAGTTTCAGACTGTTTGGAGTTAGGTTTTTAAGTAGGCCACAGATGTTGATATTGAGTGAGAGAGTGCAGATGTTTCTGCTTCAAACAAAGGAGCACAGTGTGTGTGTTTGTGTTTGTGTGACGAGAGGAGACACAGAGTGCAGTGTTTTGTCGGCAGGGCGTCTCTGATCAGAAGATATGATTGACTGCTGGAGCGTGACCAGTGTTCACTCACACACACACACACACAAACTCCTTGCCCTTTCTCCTGCTCTCTCTTCTCTCCTACTCTCCTCAACTCCTGTCATGTTCTCCCCTCTTTTCACATCCTTTCTTTCTCCTCACCTCCTCCATTCACCCCCTCTTCTCCCCTCCCCTCATTCCCTTTCATTCCTCCTTTCCTCACCTATTCCTCCCCCTAACCACTCCTCTTCTCCCCTCCCCTCATTCCTTTTCATTCCTCCTTTCCTCACCTATTCCTCCCCTTAACCACTCCTCTTCTCCCAGCTCCTCATATCAGTGTGTCTTTATGAGGTCAGATCATTGATCCACCGGCTGTGGAGGTTACGGTGGAAGTAATGAATGATGTTCTGCAGTGGTCATTTCATTTAACCTGGTGGGGCCATGGGAGAGATGAAGGCAGATTTACACACTGAGAAGCTGAGTAGGATTTATGTTGCCTCTCCTTTAAGTCAACCACCCTAACCCTATTACACTGCTCTGTTCTTTAACCCTGTCCCTCCCTCTCTTTACCCCTGTCCCTCCCTCTCTTTACCCCTGTCCCACCCTCTCTTTACCCCTGTCCCACCCTCTCTTTGCCCCTGTCCCTCCCTCTCTTTACCCCTGTCCCACCCTCTCTTTACCCCTGTCCCTCCCTCTCTTTACCCCTGTCCCTCCCTCTCTTTACCCCTGTCCCACCCTCTCTTTACCCCTGTCCCACCCTCTCTTTGCCCCTGTCCCTCCCTCTCTTTACCCCTGTCCCTCCCTCTCTTTACCCCTGTCCCACCCTCTCTTTACCCCGATCCCTCCCTCTCTTTACCCCCGGCCCCTCCCTCTCTTTACCCCTGCCCCTCCCTCTCTTTACCCCTGTCCCTCCCTCTCTTTACCCCTGTCCCTCCCTCTCATTACCCCTGTCCCTCCCTCTCTTTACCCCTGTCCCTCCCTCTCTTTACCCCTGTCCCTCCCTCTCTTTACCCCTGTCTCACCCTCTCTTTACCCCTGTCCCTCCCTCTCTTTACCCCTGTCTCACCCTCTCTTTACCCCTGTCCCTCCCTCTCTTTACCCCCTGTCCCTCCCTCTCTTTTACCCCTGTCCCTCCCTCTCTTTACCACCGTCCCTCCCTCTCTTTACCCCCGATCCCACCCTCTCTTTACCCCTGTCCCACCCTCTCTTTACCCCTGTCCCTCCCTCTCTTTACCCCTGTCCCTCCCTCTCTTTACCCCAGTCCCTCCCTCTCTTTACCCCTGTCTCACCCTCTCTTTACCCCTGTCTCACCCTGCATCTGTAGCAACACATTTTGCACTGCGATGCAGTGTCTTGGACCGCTGTGCCAATCGGGAGGCCCCATCCACAAAGTATCAAAATACAGAGAGGTGTTGGTAAAGGTATATTGTCCTGCTAATAGCCCATAATGGGCTATTATAATAGTGTACATGGTGTCCAGGTTAGGTTGTTTAGTCTTTTCTGGTGGATTAAACTGAAATTGCCACCAATCAAGGCCGGTTGTGATACAGCCAATCTAACTAAGAAATACATTCGATGATAGAATTCTCCATCTAGGCAAGTCTATTGTCCAGCTAATAGCCATAATGGCACTGTACAATGTGTCTGTGTGAAATAGTATTTTCCAGTAAGCAACTATTTGTTTACCTTCATTAGACAACTTTGTTCCAATATTTCTGTAATTCAGTGATATTTATTCCCATAGTCATTCGTTATGGATCCATAACTAAATAAACATCTGCATTTTGAAAGAGAATTTGTATCATTATTTTATTAACGAAAGCATGAAGATGCTGATGAAGAAACACAGTAATGTACTGTATATGCTTTAACATTTGGATAATAAAGCATTTAAAGCATTTTGAAGACATAAGCCACCTGCATTTGTTTAATAGGCTACTGTGCAGTCTGACAAGTAAACATAGCCTCCAGTACATACTGTAGTAAACATGGGAAAGTGCCTAATTCCTTACATAAGGGAGAGCAGGCCAAGACTAGACTTTCTCAGTGACCTCAAGTACTCATTAACTCGGTCTTTAATGCTTTTTCGGGTTGCGTCAGTCATGGACGGAAACTTCTGAGACACAGTATTAATGATGAACACCCGGAGGTTCACCGGTAAGTCACATTAACCTTGGTTAAGTTCTGTAGTCAGAAGAGGAATGGAAATGTCAGGGTGAACCGACGACCTCGCCAGGTATGTTGACTCTGCCTGTCGGAGGCGGAGTTCCAGAGCTCACAGGTGTGCCTGGCATGTGACTCCGTCTCGTTCCTCGCTCTGGACCAACGCATCAGCTGTCGCCCGTATCTCCGCCCTCAGATAATGTTTCTCTTTCTGCTGGTCTGCCTTCAATGACTCGATCTCGGTCTTCAAAGTTTGAATCTGATCCACGTGCACCTGCATCAGACGAGCAGAATGGTACCGCCCTTGAGCCCCCATCGATTACAGCGGCCTATGATAGGAAAGGTAGATCCATTAAGAATTAAAAGTGACTCCAACACACAAATGATAGATAAACAATGGTAACTGTGTTAAGGGCGGAGTTTGGGGCGGGGTGAGGAGTACTGGAAAGGTGTGACTTTCAGCTTACAATAGGCCATAAGTATACAGCAGATCGCCGATGGTCCTCGCTTTGATTATGCTGCTAATCGGGCAACAAGTGTTTGAAAACCTGTTTTCAAAATGCCACCAGCTGTCCATCACTACTGGTAAATAAAATGTCATATTTAATAATATCTGCCCCCCGAATATCTGCCCCCATATCTAAGGGGCATTTTTCACGCCATTATTAGTTACCGATGTTTTAGTTTGAACGTGTAGACTGGCACTGAGAACAGCGGGAACGTTTCCCTAGTCAGCGCCATTATTAGTGCAATGCCCCTTAAAGTGCTGCTCTGTGCTACCCAGTGGGGTGGGGGTCCACCCCCCCCCCTTCCCCTTCCCCATGGGCAAGGTCCGTCTTCTGTGCGTGGCTCTGTGGCCCATCCCATGCCCCCTGCCCTCGTGCCTTGAACCTTGCGCGCCCACCGCTATTTCAGTGGATACAGCTGGGGAACTGCAAGGCAATCCCATTGTGCGCCACTCAGGAGCCATGACCAATATGACCAATATATATTGTCCTGCTTATAACAGGGTTAATAACATATCTGTGAGAATATCCAAGGTGCTTTTATATCATTCTAAATTAATAATAATAATAATAAATCGCTTTGTTTAAAAAAATATATAAAAACATTTGAGATGATTTCCTTTTCATATAATGTCAAATGAGCGAGAAAAAGGCCATTCTTGAACATGGGGTGAGACATTGTTACTAATTTGTAAATAAAGCCAGTTTGTTATTTAGAAGAATTTAGTTTTTGTTTTTAGAGGGAGAGAAACCAAAAACCTACATTCATCTCATGGGTCTCCCAGTCGAGACTGGCACGCGTATTGAACCAGCATCTGTAGCAACACAGTCTGCACTGCGATTCGGTGTGTCTTAGACCACTGCGCCACTCAGGCGCTGTACAACGTGACCGGTCGGGAGTAGGCTACAGTAAGAGCAAAATAATCCTAACATTTCCACATCCTAATTGTAGTCTAGGTTTCTCTTAGAATAAAACCTTAGTGTAACAACAACTTTTGCAAGTAATACTGAAGTCGTGCACAATTATAAGTTTCTATTTAGGTTTAGTTCGCCCATTCATTGTCAGTTAGAGACACATTAGCGCCTTGGGACCGAAAAGCCCAATCAGTGCTCTAACTCCCCCTTGCGCTGGTCTGGAGCAATGAGGTGGTGACGCAGGGTACCGAACTAAACCACAAATTACCTCTAAGTCAAGTCACCGTATCTTAAACTGTCTTGACGTGAGAGTCCAACTCTTTTTCTCTCTCTCTCTTTCTTCATCCATCCGATACTATCTGACATGAGATAGAGCGAGTGAGAGAGACTTGGGCTCAGTGACACTCGTCAGGTGTCAATCACAGACTCAGTTGCCAAGCTAGCTTCACACACACAAACATGACGCAACTCCTCATTAGCTGCAACAATCTGATAAGACACCTCAGAGCTCAAAAGGTGTGTGTGTGTCTGAGTGAGTGAGTGTCCACTAATGAAGACACGATTGATTGAACGTTTAGGGTGGAAAAGAGGGAAAGAAAAACATGGGAGAGGAAGAGAGGGCTGGAGGGAGAGAAGAAAAAGTCAACAAAAGCAATAACATCAGTAAGAGTAAAAGCCAGAGGGAGAACCAAATGCGGAAAATGGGTAATAATAAATAAATGCGGAAAATGGGTAATAAATTAGAATTATTCAATTATTTATTGATATAATATAAAGAGGCCCTTTAATTTAGTGGCAGTTTAGTGTTAAACTCTCAGGCGATAGTCACGCATGAGCACACACTGGGCCCTGACACAAACGGTTTTTGGCACTTGAACGCAGGCTCGTGCTGGTGCCAATATGGAGCCAGGATGAGCATCTAAGCAGAAATTTCCCTGAAGGCTTTCCTCGACACACACACACACACACACAAACAAACACACAGTCTGTCGAGTAAACCAGCACCGCGCAACATTCTATCATTTAAGTCCCTGTGTTCTCACACACAGACACACACACAGACACAGACACACAGACACACACACACACAGACACAGACACACACACACACACACACAATCTCTGGTGGAATCACACCGTTAGAAAGACATTACGCAGCTTCAACAGAGATATTCAATCTACATCGCTGTCACAGTGGGGGAACAGCGGGTGTCACAGACACACAATATCTCAGATGGAATCACACCGTTCTAGAGATGTTACGCTGCTTCAACAGAGATTCAAGCTACATCACATTGGGGAACACACACACACACACACACACACACACACACAGAAGGGTAATATATCATCGAATGGCAGAAGGCTGAAGGGTTTGGCTTGAAGGATTATAACATCACCCAACGCTATTACACATTTCATTTCTCTTCCATCCCACTCAACTTCCTCCCTCCTCCGCCCCTCTCTCTACTTCCTCCCTCCTTCACCCCTCTCTCTACTTCCTCCCTCCTCCACCCCTCTCTCTACTTCCTCCCTCCTCCACCCCTCTCTCTACTTCCTCCACCCCTCTCTGTACTTCCTCCACCCCTCCATCCCTCGCTCTACTTCCTCCCTCCTCCACCCCTCCATCCCTCTCTCCACTTCCTCCCTCCTCCATCCCTCTCTCTACTTCCTCCCTCCTCCACCCCTCTCTCTACTTCCTCCCTCCTCCACCCCTCTCTCTACTTCCTCCCTCCTTCCTCCACCCTCCATCCCTCTCTCTCTACTTCCTCCCTCCTTCACCCCTCTCTCTACCCCTTCCTCCCTCCTCCACCCCTCTCTCTACTTCCTCCACCCCTCCTCCACCCCTCCATCCCTCTCTCTACTTCCTCCCTCCTCCACCCCTCCATCCCTCTCTCTACTTCCTCCCTCCTCCACCCTCTCCATCCCCACCTCTACTCCATCTCTAATTCCTCCCCCTCCTCCACCCCTCTCTCTACTTCCTCCACCCCTCCATCCCTCTCTCTACTTCCTCCCTCCTCCACCCCTCTCTCTACTTCCTCCCTCCTCCACCCCTCCATCCCTCTCTCTACTTCCTCCCTCCTCCACCCCTCTCTCTACTTCCTCCACCCCTCCATCCCTCTCTCTACTTCCTCCCTCCTCCACCTCTCCATCCCACTCGCCTGCTGAGTGATTTGCAGGGGGTTGTGAATGGGAACGGGGAGGGTGGAGGGATGAATAGAACCCCAGTAGTAGTGTTAATGGTTCTGATGGCAATAGTGGGCTGGTGTGGTGTGGAGTGCTTCCAGCTTCCAAAGCATTACTTGACTGGCAAGGATCACCAAACAATCCTCAGCCATATACTGAGTCCTGATTGGTATTTTTTTCAACAACCCCCTCCACCCCACACCCACCCACAAACAGAGATAGGATCTGAGGTAGCAGACGTGTTGTCAATGGTTGTTATGATCTGAGCAGTGTATTAGCAGCAGTAACAGTAAAACAGTACACTGGTATCAATATTATTGGAGAAACGATATCGGAGGCTCTGCCATTAAAACCTAATGGTCTGAGCTTCTGGACCAGGCCAGGGTCATGAAACTGGCCTTCTGTAGACTCCTCTCCTATTTCACTGGGGTCACACACACACACAAACACACACACACCTCACAGTCTCACTACAGAATTAAACGTCTATCCACGTCAATTGTCCAATTTCGAAGTTGGTCCAACTGGACAGGGTTATAACACCACACCAGCCCATCATAGCCACTAAAGTTAAATGGGATCGAAACAGACAACCTTCTGATTCAGAGTCATTAGGCCGATCCACAACGCCCTAGCAAAACCCAAGCCTACTTGATGGTAATAGTGCTCACTTTTGCCCCTAGTAACCGGTTTTGAACAATTCCCAACATCCTCAGGACATGGATAGGCATCCAATTTCGAAGTCACTCTTGAGCGATCTACCCACGCACGCACATGCACACACACACACACACACACACACACACACACACACACACACACACACACACGGTTATAGACAAAACATTTGACCTGTTTCCCCTAAGGGAATATCTCTAAATGCAGTGCTACAACCTCAACATATGCACATGTGTGTGTGTGTGTGGTCAGAACATGCATTTTCAAGCTCCTCTGATGTGCGACTTACTTTGCGGATGAGGTGAAGTGGATTATGGGATTTAGAGTTGACAGATGTCAGCTGATTATCATAATCCTCCTGTTACATAAAAACAAGAAAATAGTATAGCAGACAAACACACACACACACACACACACACACACACATACACACACACACTGTGACTCATCCTCAGGCAACCGTAACTGGAGAAGGCAAAATAACATACACGCACTGGTCCAAATCCCATAATCCACTTCACCTCATCAGGGAAGTGAGTCGCACATCAGAGCAGCTTGAAAATGTATGATCTGACCACACACACACACACACACACACACACACACACACACACACACACACACACACACAAACGACCTGGATATAGGTTGAATGTTGTACCTCGGGGCAGTGTGTGTGTGTTTAGGCAGACTGCTCAAGAGTGACTTCGAAAGTGTGTGTGTGTGTGTGTGTGTGGTGGGTTACAGCCTTATTCTAAAATGTATTAAACAGTGTTTTCCCCTCATCAATCTACACACAATACCCCATAACGACAAAGTAAACATTTGTTATTAGAAATGTTTGCAAATGTATAAAAATAAAAAACAGAAATATCAAATTTACATAAGTATTCAGACCCTTTACTCAGTACTTTTGTCACATTCTGACCTTTATTTCCTTTGTTTTGTCATTATTTAGTATGGTCAGGGCGTGAATTGGGTGGGCAGTCTATGTTTGTTTTTTTATGTTTTGGGGTATTTCTATGGCAGGCAGGTGTCATTAGTTGTCTCTGATTGAGAATCATACTTAGGTAGCCTGGGTTTCACTGTGTGTTTGTGGGTGATTGTTCCTGTCTCTGTGTTTGCACCAGATAGGACTGTTTAGGTTTTTGCACATTTATTGTTTTGTTAGTTATTTCATGTCTAGTTCCTTTATTAAAGAACATGAATAACCACCACGCTGCATTTTGGTCCGCTTCTCCTTCACCACAGTAAAACCCTTACAGAATCACCCACCACAACAGGACCAAGCGGCGTGGTAACGGGCAACAGCAAAAGCAGCAGCAGGAGAAGCAACAGAGGCAGCAGCAGCAGGAGCAGCAGCAGCAGCAGTGGGAGAGGCTGCACTATTTGGAGGAATGGACATGGGAGGAAGAATTGGAAGGTAAAGGACCCTGGGCACAGCCTGGAGAATATCGCCGCCCCAAAGAAGAGCTGGAGACGGAGAAGGCGGAGAGGCGCTGGTATGAGGAGGCAGCACGGCGGTGTGGATGGAAGCCCGAGAGTCAGCCCCAAAAATTTCTTGGGGGAGGCACACAGGAAGTGTGGTGAAGCCAGGTAGGAGACCTGCGCCAACTTCCTGTGCTTACCGGGGGGCTGGAGAGACCGGGCAGGCACCGTGTTATGCTGTGAAGCGCACGGTGTCCCAGTCGGGTGCATAGCCCGGTGCGGTACATTCCAGCTCCGCGTATCGGCCGGGCTAGAGTGGGCATCGAGCCAAGTGCCATGAAGCCGGCTCTACGCATCTGGTCTCCAGTGCGTCTCCTTGGGCCGGCTTACATGGCACCAGCCTGCGCACGGTGTCCCCCGGTTCGCCTGCATAGCCCAGTGCGGGCTATTCCACCTCGCCGCACTGGCAGGGCGACCGGGACCATTCAACCGGGTAAGGTTGGGCAGGCTCGGTGCTCAAGAGCTCCAGTGCGCCTGCACGGTCCGGTCTATCCGTCACCACCTCCACGCACCAGCCCTCCAGTGGCAGCCCCCCGCACCAGGCTGTCTCTCCGGCTCATCCTTACAGAGGCTCCCGCCTCTCCAGCGCTGCCGGAGCCTTCCTCCTCTCCGGCGCAGCCGGAGTCTCCCGCCTGTTCGGCGCTACCAGAGCTCCCGCCCCTCAGTCCAGAGGCGCCAGAGCTACTCAGTCCAGCACTGTCAGAGCCTTCCTCTCCAACGTTGCCGGAGCTTCCCGTCTGCCCAGCGTTGCCGGAGCTTCCCGTCTGCCCAGCGTTGCCGGAGCTTCCCGTCTGCCCAGCGTTGCCGGAGCTTCCTGTCTGCCCAGCGTTGCCGGAGTCTCCCACCTGTCCGGCGCTGCTGCCGGAGTCTCCCGCCTGTCCGGCGCTGCTGCCGGAGTCTCCCGCCTGTCCAGCGCTGCTGCCGGAGTCTCCCGCCTGTCCGGCGCTGCTGCCGGAGTCTCCCGCCTGTCCGGCGCTGCTGCCGGAGTCTGAGGCGCCAGAGCCCCTCAGCCCAGAGGCGCCAGAGCCCTCAGCCCAGAGGCGCCAGAGCCCCTCAGCCCAGAGGTGCCAGAGCCCCTCAGCCCAGAGGCGCCAGAGCCCCTCAGCCCAGAGGCGCCCCTGCCCCTCTGTCCCGAGCTGCCCCCCGAGCTGCCCCTCGGCCCAGAGCCCCTGCCCCTCTGTCCCGAGCTGCCCCTGTCCCGAGCTTCTGCCCCTCTGTCCCGAGCTTCTGCCCCTCTGTCCAGAGCTTCTGCCCCTCTGTCCAGAGCTTCTGCCCCTCTGTCCAGAGCTTCTGCCCCTCTGTCCAGAGCTGCCCCTCTGTCCAGAGCTTCTGCCCCTCTGTCCAGAGCTTCTGCCCCTCTGTCCAGAGCTGCCCCTCTGTCCAGTGGGGTCATTGAGAAGGGTGGCCATGGTTAGAAAGCCACGGAGGCGGACAATAAAGCGGACT
Organism: Oncorhynchus nerka; assembly: GCF_034236695.1. NCBI lineage: Eukaryota > Metazoa > Chordata > Actinopteri > Salmoniformes > Salmonidae > Oncorhynchus > Oncorhynchus nerka. The sequence continues at coordinate 51,639,217 of NC_088407.1, forward strand.
AAGACAATGGTGAAGTGGGGTCCGCGTCCCGCGCCAGAGCCGCCACCGCGGACAGATGTCCACCCAGACCCTCACCTATAGGTTAAGGTTTTGCGGCCGGAGTCCGCACCTTTGGGGGGGGGGAGTACTGTCACGTTCTGACCTTTATTTCCTTTGTTTTGTCATTATTTAGTATGGTCAGGGTGTGAATTGGGTGGGCAGTCTATGTTTGTTTTTCTATGTTTTGGGGTATTTCTATGGCAGGCAGGTGTCATTAGTTGTCTCTGATTGAGAATCATACTTAGGTAGCCTGGGTTTCACACACCAGATAGGACTGTTTTTGGTTTTCCACATTTATTGTTTTGTTAGTTATTTCATGTCTAGTTCCTTTATTAAAGAACATGAATAACCACCACGCAGCATTTTGGTCCGCTTCTCCTTCACCACAGGAAAACCCTTACAACTTTGTTGAAGCACCTTTGGCAGAAATTACAGCCTTGAGTATGACGCTACAAGCTTGGCACACCTGCATTTGGGGAGTTTCTCTCATTCTTCTCTGCAGATCATATCAAGCTCTGTCAGGTTGGAAGGGGAGCGTCACTGCACAACTATTTTCAGGTCTCCAGAGATGTTCGACCGGGTTCAAGTCCAGGCTCTGGCTGGGCTGCTCAAGAGCATTCAGAGAATTATCCCGAAGCCACTCCTGTGTTGTCTTGGCTGTGTGCTTAGGGTCGTTGTCCTGTTGGAAGGTGAACCTTGGCCCCAGTCTGAGGTTCTGAGCGCTCTGGAGCAGGTTTTCATCAAGGATCTCTCCGTACTTTGCTGCGTTCATATTTTCCTAGATGCCTCTAGTCTCCCAGTCCCTGCCACTGAAAAACATCCCCACAGCATGATGCTGTCAACACCACGCTTCACCGTAGGTGTGGTGCCAGGTTTCCTCCAGACGTGACGCTTGGAATTCAGGTCAAAGAGTTTAATCTCGGTTTCATCAGACAAGAGAACATTGTTTCTCATGACCTGAGAGTCTTTAGATGCCTTTTGGCAAACTCCAATCGGGCTGTCATGTGCCTTTTTTTTTTAGGAGTGGCTTCTATCTGGCCACTCTACCATAAAGGCCTGATTGGTGGAGTGCTGCAGAGATGGGAGAACCTTCCAGAAGGACAACCATCTCTTTTTTCAATTTAAAGTTTTATTAAGTTTTCTTGTTTTTCAATCAACCAACAAAACACATTCCACATTCACAGATGTGACAGGCTTTAAAAAAATAAAAAGTCAAAAAATAATAATACATTTGAAAAAATAAAAATACAATTAAAATGAATGATAAAGTCAAATAAAAGCATTTATTTTTCTTAATCTATATATTTTCCTTGGTACATATATATATATATACATACATACGCACATATACATACACACACACACATACGCACACGTACTCAAAAACTAAATTAAAATAAAAACACACAAAAAAAAACATATAACACTTGCAGCAGCACTATCAAGGTTCTTATCAGCCAATAATTCGTTTTTAGGTTTTACAGTACCTTACACAACATGTATCTGCGCATTTCCCTAGTCACCCCGTTCACTCTGTCCAATTTGAAATATAGTTGAATAGTGGAGACCAGAGTCTATCAAACTTGGGCTGTCTCTTGTGGAGGTCATAAGTGAGCTTTTCAAGAGGAAGAAAGTCAACAATCTGGTCAATCCACATTTTAAATGTAAGGGGGGTATTAGAGGCCCACAATAGAAGAATACATTTCTTAGCAAAGTATGTAATAGTCATAAGCAAATTCTCTCTGTCAGGATCAAGAACAAAGTCCTGCTGGGCATTAAGAAGATAGATACACGGGGTCATATCAATCTGTACCTCTAGTATTTTCTGTGCAGCAGTATGTACAGATTGCCAGAATCTGGCAATCTCCCTTCAGCTCCAAAATACATGCATATAGCTTCCACTTTCAGAGGTACATCTTTTACAGTTAGGAGACATATCTGTTTTCATTCTATGGAGTCTCAAAGGGGTATAATAAAATTTGTACAAAAATTTGTAATTAGATTCTTTCATTTTTACACTGGTAGAGGAGCAGTATACCCTGTCGCAAACCTCCGCCCATAACTCATCACTGATAGTCAGACCAAGGTCCTTTTCCCAGATTATTTTCAAATGAGTAAGGGAGGAGCTTCCTTTCTCAGAAAGGAGTCTATAGATGTAAGATATTTTGCCTTTAATGGATTGTGCTGTGACAAGAAGGGTTTAAACTTCATTCAACTGAGTTCTAAACCTCCTCTTGGAGGTAAATGAGGAAATTACATGTCTAATTTGAAGATATTTTAAAAAATGGGATCTTGGCACATCGAATTCACTGCAGAGCTCTTGAAAGGATTTCAGTGTAGTGGTTTTCTGATGAAATAGGTCTGAAAAGGTCCTGATTCCTAGAGTATGCCAAAGATTAAAGTTGGCATCCCTCAGGGCTTTTGGCAAGTCTGGGTTGCCTACTATAGGCGAGTGAGAACATATTTGGGAGGAAATGCCCAGGTATTTCTTACAGTCCCTCCACGCTAGTAGGGTGCTGTAAATCGCAAAGGTTTTGGCTATGTTGCCCTCTTCACTAAAGTTATTAATGAATATAATTGAGCTTAAGGGCAATGAACCACAGGATTGGGCTTCTATCTGAATCCACGTTGACTCTTGTCTGTTTGTGATCCATGTTAGCATGTTGCGGATTTGGGCAGACCAGTAGTACAATTGAAGGGAGGGAAGGGCAAGGCCACCTTTAGATTCAGGTTTTGATAAAGTGGAAAACTTGATACTAGGTTTTTTATTGCCCCATATAAATTTGGTGATGCTTTGGTTAGTTGTTTTGAAGAAGGAAACTGGGAGATAGCATGGGAGCATCAGAAATAAGTAGTTCAGTCTAGGGAGGACGTTCATACGGATTACATTAATTCTTCCTACTAAGCTAATTGGGAGGGAGATCCAGGTTTGGAGATCGTTCTTGATTCGATCCAGGAGTGGAAGATAATTTTCCTTAAAAAGGCTATTCAGATCTGGTGTTATGAAGATCCCGATGTATTGAAACCCCTGTGTTTTCCATTGGAAAGGACAAAGTGTCTTCATAGAGCTGGGGGGTGTAATATTGAGAGGGCAGACAGTGGATTTGTTAAAATTGATCTTATAACCTGAAAACTTGCCATACTGAGCAATTGTGTCTAAAATGAGAGGGAGGGATTTCTCAGGGTTGGATATGTAGAGCAAGACATCATCCGCGTAAAGCGAAATCTTGTGCTGCAGGCCACCTGCAGAAACACCCATAATACTTGGATTGCTCCTTATCAGCTCCGCCCCCAACAAGTAGAGCAGGGGGGACAGCGAGCACCCTTGTCTTGTGCCCCGTTCCAGAGGTAATCTGTCAGAGTTCAGTCCATTAGTAGTCACCATGGCATTTGGATGAGAGTATAGTGATTTGATCCATTTAATAAAATTTGGGCCCATATTGAACTTTTCTAAGACTGAAAACAGAAAGCTCCACTCCATCTTGTCAAACGCCTTCTCAGCATCCAGTGAAGCCAGCAGGACAGGGGTCTTCTGTGTGTTTACTTGATCAATAATATCAAAAAGACGGAGAATGTTATCAGAAGAGTATCTGTCTCTAATAAATCCAGTTTGGTCCGCTTTTATTATTTTGGGAAGAAGAGTGTTTAGTCTTTTGGCGAGCAATTTGGTAATTATTTTATAGTCGAAATCCAACAAGCTTATGGGCCGGAAGGACGAGCAGGATAGGGGGTTCTTGTCCTTTTTTAGCAACACTGTAATGCGAGCTGTGTGCATTGAGTCTGGGAGAACTCCGTTTTTGCAAAAATCCTCCAGCATTGGCATGAAGATAGGGCTGAGCTGGGGCCAAAAAGCTTTGTAGAACTCTCTGGGGAATCCATCTGGGCCTGGGGACTTATTAGGTGGCATGGAGGTAATTGCCTCCAGGATCTCCTCAGGAGTGAAGGGGGAGTTGAGATCTTCCTGGTCAGTCTCTGATAGTTTAGGTAGCGAGATTCCCTCTAGGAAAGAGTGGAGTTCTGCCTCTGTGTGTTTTCTCTCAGAGGTATATAGTTTGCAGTAAAAATCATGAAAAGTTAAATTGATCATATGTGACCTCGTCCTCTGCTGTTCGGATAGCCATGATTGTACGCTCTGACTGCTCCTTCTTTAATTGGTAAGCAAGCAATCTACTGGGCCTATTGCTATACTCATGGTATTTCTGTTTAGTAAAGAAAACTTTTTTTTTATCTCCCGAGTGTAGTCCAAATTCAGTTTGGCTTTGGCTGCTTTAAGATGACTCCAGGAGGTGCTGTCTAGTGATTGTTTATGTATTTTTTCACAGCATTCCAGCTCCCTCTCAAGTTCTAGCCTGTGTGCTTCCATTGCTTTTTTCTTAGAGGAAGCATATGCAATTAGATGACCTCTTAGTGTGGCTTTAGCAGCGTCCCACATTGTGGCCGGAGAAACAGGAGAATCTTTATTGTCTTGTGTGTAGTTACCAATGTAGTCCATCCATGTAGTTACCAATGTATGGAACTCGTCATTTGATAGCATGGAGGTGTTGAATTTCCAGCTCTTTGACCTCGGGATGTTTTTGCAGAGGTCAAAGCGGAGGTGGACAAAGGCGTGATCTGAAAGTGCTATGGGTCCGATTGTACAAGTGGCTGAATTTATGAAACTCTTTGGGATAAAAATGTAATCTATACGGGAGTAGGTGTTATGGACATTAGAGTAGTATGTATAGTCCATAGATGAGCTATTATTCTCTCTCCAGATATCTATCAGTCCCATCTCTTTAGTAAGAGAGTTCAACATCTTTGCAGATCTAGGATTTGTGGTGGGGACTTGAGATGATTTGTCTAGGGTTGGGTTAAGGGTACAATTAAAATCTCCGGCCACCACGCCAAAGGAGACACAATGCTCATTGAACAGGGTTATAATTTTTGACATGAAGGCAGGAGTATCTGTGTTAGGGCGTATATGTTTAATATAGTAATTGGTTGACCATATAGTGACCCAGTTATCAAAATAAATCTCCCCTCCGGATCAGATATGTTTTTGTCAATTATGAATGGAACATTTTTATGGATAAGTATGGCTGTGCCTCTACTGTTTGATTTGAAAGATGAGAAATACACCTGTCCCACCCAAGCTCTGCGGAGTTTGGCATGTTCAGCATCACAGAGGTGTGTCTCTTGTAATAGCGCAATGTCTGCTTTTTCCTTTTTTTAGAGCACATAGTATCTTTTTTCGTTTTATTGCATGCCCTAGACCATGGCAGTTCCATGTCAATAGATTTAAGGTACTAGTCATCGTCATCGAGCAGTAATCAAACTTTAGTGCAAGTCATCGCTGGGTAAAAGTGGATAGTAATTACAGCTGCGTTCACATAAAAGGAAAAATAAATGGTGTACATAAAATAATAATCTCTGAACACCCCAGCCGAGTTCCCAAACAACTCGACACATCCTGTTGGATCTATTACCCCCCCGCTCAGTCTCAATTCTGTGTTCCGAATAAAACAAAGACCGGGAACAGTTAGCAACGCACAACGTCTCCCTCTCCCCACCAAAGAAATGCCTCATCCTCTCCACCCCGCATTGAGTAAATAACAGTTGCCCTCGTCCAGACCACAGTAAAAGAGGGGAGAAAAATAAAATCAATAGCCCAGCCTACATATACCTCCCCCAAGGGACATAGTGAACCCCAGGTAATAATAGCAACAACAAAAAAACAGGGAAATAAAAGTAGGCTGAAACATTAGTAGGCCTAGGTTAGGCTATACAGCCCTTCCCTCAGTTAAAGGAAAATAAATATAAATTGGACGGCTATAATGACATTTAGGGGGTGGGTCTCTGGATATCGGCTATATGTCGTCTTACCTCCTTTAGTAATGGCATTAATCGCATTTAGTCATTGGTCTGTTTCTCATTGGCCAGGATTGTCTTTCAAAAAACGTTTTGCCTCTTCGGGAGTTTTGAAGTGTCGCAAGGCTCCTTGGTGAAGAATCCTGAGCTCGTTTGGGTATTTGAATCCCCTGAAGATGCCTCGGTCAATGGAGTATTTCTTCACTTCGTCAAATTCTCGGCGCTTTCGGCGTATTCCAGCTGACAGGTCCTGGTGTAAAGCGAGTTTGGCGAGTGGCGTTTCCCACTGTGATGGTGTTGTTTTTCGCCGCCTGTAGGACTCGTTCCTTGTCGGTGAATATCAGGAAACGTATGGTGATTGGGCGCGGTGGTTGTCTGGCTGCTGGTGGGGGCCTCAGTGCTCGGTGAACTCTCTCGAGTTCTATGGGCCTGTCGGTGGGCAGGTGGAGCCACTCGGGAAGTTTGTCTTGCAGGTAGCGGATCAGTGGCATGTTTCCTCTTCTTTTTTCGCCCAGATTGAATAGAACACAATTATTCCTTCGCCCCCTGTTTTCCAGGTCCTCTGTTTTCTCTTCCAGATGCTCGATTTTCTTTTTAGCATATGCTATTGTTTCCATGGCATCTGTCAATAAGTTTTCCATGGATAGGATTCGCCCCTCTGCCTCAACCATAAACGCGGGGCGCCTGGACATCTTGTTGTTGATGTCAGGCAAAGCGTTTTCCAGGATTGTCACCTTGCCCCCTATCGCACTGAGCTGAGAGTTAATGGCATCTAATTTGGTGTTTAGTTCTGTACGTTGGGATCTCAACTCAGAAAGGATGTCTTCGACAGAGTGTGAGGTTGGCATTCGTTGTGCCTCGTGGGGGAGCGGGTTCTCTTGCTCCTGGCTAATGGCGCTAGTTTTTTCTGAAGCTAGCTTCTTCTTGGAGGCTTTTTCCATCGCTAATACTCGAGTCCGGGTAAAAATGTCACCTGTAGTGTCGCCTTTTGTAGCCGCCATGACTTTTTCTTACTAAAGCTAAATGAGTGTGAACTTGGAGTGGAGGTAAGATTAGGAATTGGAAACTACTTGTGCGGAGCTCTTAGTTCATGCGGCCATCTCGTTCAAGGGTCACGTGATCCCCCGGACAACCATCTCTAAAGAGGAACTCTGGAGTTCTGTCAGAGTCAGATTCTTGGTCACCTCCCTGACCAAGGCCCTTCTCCCACAATTGCTCAATATGGCTAGGCAGCCTGCACTAGGAATAGTCTTGATGGTTCCAAACTTCTTCCATTTAAGAATGATGGAGGCCACTGTGTTCTTGGGGACCTTCAATGCTGCAGAAATGTTTTGTACCCTTCCCCAGATCTGTGCCTCAACAAAATCCTGTCTCGGAGCTCTACGGACAATTCCTTCGACCTCATGGCTTGGTTTTTGCTCTGACAAGTACTGTCAACTGTGGGACCTGTGTGCCTTTCCAAATCATGTCCAATCAATTGAATTTACCACAGGTGGACTCTAATCAAGTTTTAGAAATATCTCAAGGATGATCAATGGAAATAGGATGCACCTGAGCTCAATTTCGAGTCTCATAGAAAAGGGTCGATAATAAAAAAGGTATTTCTGTTTTTCATTTGTAATAAATTTGGACAAATTTCGAAAAAAAAGTGTTTTTGCTTCGTCATTATGGGGTATTGTGTGTAGATTGATGAGGATTTATTTTATTGTATCCATTTTAGGTGTAATGTAACAAAATGTGGAAAAAGTCCAGGGGTCTGAATACTTTCTAAATGCACTGTATGTTCACTATAAGATGTAGTGCTGAGCGATGAACCAACATTTGTTATTTTTCAGTTTTTAAACATTTCCTTTTTTTATTTGGTGAGCTCAATGTGCAATGCGTTAAGATCCAGCCTGAACTATGCGATGTAGTAGGGCGTTGTTTCCAACAGGCTAATATTCAACATCATTTAGCGCATACATTGATGTAATTAACTACAATGACCCTAATCCTTTGCTCATATACCGGTTTCTTTTTAGGCCTGCTACTGAAAAGAGAAGAATGCGCGATCATGAGGTGATATAGAGTTCAGCTGTTGCTTCACGAGGGTATCTCTATCTGAAAATATATGATCCAAGTGATTGATAGTTGGTATTCAGCAGTCATAAAGGTATGACTTAAGAACTACAAAACTGGGATTTTGTCAGACAGCAGCTCTATAGAGATGAGATAAGGAATTAAATAATAAAACAAATGTAATATGCACAACTAAAGTATTTTATTAAAGTAATGTGAATAAATGATGATTAATACGTGGGCAGTCACTACCATCTTGGGACTTCTGTAAATTGTTTTATTCTGTGTTTATTCCAGAATTCAACCCACATAATGCATTTAATGTTAAATAAAATAATCGAAAAAATTGATAAAATACCGTGATTATTATTTTAAAAAAGAATCGAACCTAAACCGAACCGACCTCAAAAAGCACCAGTCATTCAGCACTAAGATGAGAACATTAGTCACACATACAGTACGCTGGGTCCTTCCTTACGCATGTCTACATTCTAATAAAGCTAATATAGGACTCCGTTAGAACAGCCCATCTACCCCCTAGGGAACATATCACACAATTATAAACCTTTAAGACAGTAATACATAATATAATCACTCAATCAGAGCGAGGCCCTCCAATAACAGATCTCTCCATATAAGGCAGATGGATGGATGGATTCTCCCACTTCCTCTCTCTCCTTCCATATTTCATACGGCACCCTTCCCTCCCCATTTCCCTGCCTCTTCCGCAGCCCCCTCCCGATCTCTTGCCTTCTTCCCTCTCCCCGCCAGCCTCAACCCGTCCCCATCTCTCTCTGCCACCCTAGCCAGTTCTATCCATCTCTCCTTCCCTCTCTTCCTCCATCTCTCTGCTGTAGAGGCAGTGGAGTAGAGAGGTGATGTGGAGGTCAGAGCTCGCCCTTTGAACATTTATGGCTGAACCATAGCATGGAATACAATACCAGTAGAATGGGGAGCGGGAGAGAGAGCGGGAGAGAGAGAGAGAGTCCTTGCTTTGTGTTAGGGAGACTGTTGCCGAAGGGAACAGTGAGGAGGCAGACAGGAGAGTAGAGTGCTCACCATTTACAATGTGTTGAAGGTCCAGCATTCACAAAGACAACGTGCACCATTTACAATGTGTTGAAGGTCCAGCATTCACAAAGACAACGTGCACCATTTACAATGTGTTGAAGGTCCAGCATTCACAAAGACAACGTGCACCATTTACAATGTGTTGAAGGTCCAGCATTCACAAAGACAACGTGCACCATTTACAATGTGTTGAAGGTCCAGCATTCACAAAGACAACGTGCACCATTTACAAATATATACAAAATAAAGAAATGCTAGAATCAAAATGTCGATATGACTCAATATTTTAGTCAAGGCCTTAGCTCTGGCCTGGCATAACCTCTCTGTCCCCAGCCAAATGGCAAATAACTGGTTCTCATACCCTTCAGAAACCACCTGACAGGAAGCATATCCAGAATCCGCCTATCAATAATTAATGTAACCAATAATATAAGTAAATGCACATACACAGGCAATACAATAGTAATTGCCATGAATGTACACATTTCAATAATAGCATGAAACCTTGTCAAAAGGAACTACAAGTTACACAATACAAATGATCTGGTGCCGTACGCCGTGACACCGGGTAAACGTGCGCGTCTCCAAAACCCTCGGTTTGCCAGCTGACATCCAAACCAGGAGGCGCCAGAACCCTCCTCGACACGAGAGACAAAAGTCAGCACTCTTAAAATGACTCACACAAACCTCTACAATTATAAGGCATAGCATTTCGTAAGCAACCTCGGACATCTTTACATTGTCAATAACAAAAAAAATGGAGGTAAACTTCCACTGCTCACACAGACAAATGCCCATGCGTAATGATAAACAGAGAATGCAGGGTTCCTCAGGCATGATCTACAATCAAAGTGCTCCGGGTATTAATAAATAAATAAATATAATAATAATACAATTACGTTTATAGGCGACGGGCGCACAGCTTCATCACAGTATGACACAAATCAATTCTAAAAGCTTTAATAAAAGAAAGGTGTTGTGTTTCATTTGAAATCAGCATAACTTTAAGTAAAAGCTGAACATTTCAATAAGTCAACGTGAAGACACACACATGCCTGTTGAACTTCCAATACAAGAGGACAGAATACCTTGGGAGGATGTATGTGAAACACAAGCATGTGTGTGTGCGGGCAGACATTTGTGCCCTTGTACAGTTAGTATGTGTGTCTACAAATGTGTGTGTCCTAGTGCGTGTGTGTAGAAATGCCCTATGATTTAAAGCCCTCTGTTTCCTGGTGATATAGTGCTGCCTGAGGCCATGGAAATTACCCTCATCCATCTACTACAGCTGCTAGTGCCACTGGCCCGGCCATGGCTCCAGCTCGACACAATATGGCCGCCATGAAAATTACCCTCATCCATCGACCCATTGTTGCTACTGCTCTGGCTGCAGCTCAACACACAATATGGCCACAGCACTAATTGGCCAATAGAATGACTATTAAATATAGATGCTACTCACCCCCTCATCTTGGTAGAGGTACAGTGCCTTCAGAAAGTATTCTTATGCCTTAACATATTGCACATTTTGTTGTGTTAAAGCCTGAATTTTAAAAAAAACATATTTTTTCAAACAAAACCCCATAATGACAAAGTGAAAACTTGTTTAGATATTTTTGCAAATTTATTGAAAATGTAATACAGAAATATTAAATTTACATAAGTATTCACACCCGAGTCAATACATGTTAGAATCACCTTTGGAAGCGATTGTAGCTATGAGTATTTTTGGGTAAGTCTTCGAGTTTTTCACACCTGGATTGTACAATATTTACACAATTCTTCAAGCTCTGTCAAATTGCTTGTTGATCATTGCTAGACAGCCATTTTCTAGCCAATTTGAGTAAAAACTGTACTAGGCCACTCAGGAACATTCAATGTCATCTTGGTAAGCAACTCCAGTGTATATTTGGCCTTGTGTTTTAGGTTATTGTCCTGCTGAAAGGTGAATTTGTCTCCCAGTGTCTGTTGGAAAGAAGACTGAACCAAGTTTTCCTCTAGGATTTTGCCTATTCTATTTCATTTTATCCTAATAAACTGCCTTGTCCTTGCCGATGACAAGCATACCCATAACATGATGGAGCCACCATCATGCTTGAAAATATGAAGAGTGGTACAATGTAATGTATTGTGGTGGATTTGCCCCAAACATAATGCATTGTATTCAGGACCCAAAGTTCGCAGTTTTTGCAGTTTTACTTTAGTGTCTTATTGCAAACAGGACACATGTTTTGGAATATTTTTTATTCTGTACACACTTCCTTCTTTTCACTCTGCTATTTAGGTTAGTATTGTGGCGTAACTACAATGCTGTTGATCCATCCTCAGTTTTCTCCTACCACAGCCATTCACAGTTTTCATCCTCTCTGGCAACTGAGTTAGGAAGGATGCCTGTATATTTGTAGTGACTGGGTGTATTGATACAACATCAAAAGTGTAATTAAATAACTTCACCATGCTCAAAGGGATATTCGAGGTCTGTTATTTTTTTTGAACCATTTACCAATAGGTGCCCTTCTTTGCGAGGCATTGGAAAACCTCCCTGATCTTTGTGGTTGAATGTGTGCTTTAAATTCACTGCTCGACTGAGGGACCTTACAGATAATTGTATGTTTGGGGTACAGAGATGACACAAATCATGTTAACCATTATTAATGCAAACAGTGTGGCTTGTTAAGCACATTTTTACTCCTGAACTGCATGTGTGTATGTGTTGTGTTGCTGCAGTAACATCCAAAATAGACAGAACCACACAGGGCCAATACAATTAAAGTGACATTAGCATGACAGAGAAGTATTGGTGTGTCAGAGAGCAATTAGAGAGTACCTTAACATAGGCAGATGACGGTGTGTGTGTGGCTGAGTGCTTGTCAGAGAAGGGGATTATTTTAACACATACAGATGAGGACAATTACACGGTGCAGCGTCAGCACAAAATGGCCACTTCATTCGCTCGCCTCACAAAGATATACACTGAGTGTAGAAATCATTAGGAGCACCTGCTCTTTCCATGGCAGGATGACTAGTTGAATCCAGGGGAAAGCTATGATTCCATGTTGATGTCACCTGTTACATCCACTTCAAAATCAGTGTAGCTGAAGGGGAGGAGACAGGTTAAAAAAACTAATTTAAGCCTGGGAGAAAATTGAGACATGGATTGTGTATGTGTGTCATTCAGAGGATGAATGGGCAAGACAAAAGAGATTTAAGTGCCTTTGAAAGGGGTGTGGTAGTAGGTGCCAGGCGCAACGGTTTGAGTGTTTCAAGGACATGGGAAGCATTGGAGTCAACATGGGCCAGCATCCCTGTGGAATGCTTTTGACACCTTGTGTAGTCCATGCATGACGATTTTAGGCTTTTCTGAGAGTAAAAGGGGGCGCAAGTCAATATTAGGAAGGTATTCCGAATGTTTTGTACACTCAGTGTACATCAGATAGTCATCCCTAATGATTCCCTCATACTCCTGCATATCGGCTCGGTACTGGTACCCTGTGTAAATAGCCAAGTTATCATTGCTCATTGTATATTTATTATTTATTTGTCTATTTTCTGCATTTTTGGGAAGGGTCCGTAAGTAAACATTTCATTGTTAGTCCACACCTGTTGTTTACGAAGCATGTGACGAATAACATTTTATTTGATTTACCCTCACATAGATATAGATCAGATAGAGTCCTCCTTAGACCTCACATAGATATAGATCAGAGAGAGTCCTCCTTAGACCTCACATCGATATACAGGTAACTGCCAAAATATAGAAACACCAACATAGTGTCTTAATAGGGCGTTGGGCCGTCACAAGCCGCCAGAACAGCTTCAATGCACCTTGGAATAGATTCAGTCTGGAACTCTATTGCAGGGATGCGACACCATTCTTCCACAAGAAATTCCATAATTTGGTGGTTTTTTTTATAATGGTTGTCGTGACGTGAATATTATTAATGTGATGACATGCTATTTATCGAATAATTACCTACTACGTTTTATTATTACTCGATTAAATTAATCATGTAACAATTAATTCATTAGTCATTTGAGGCACCACGGGAAAAGATTATTTAACGATTTACCATTTCCCGAATTAACTCAAGAATATATCGATATCATACCAGTCATCAATCAATCATTTCCTCATATCGGTCTCATACTGAACGTTGCATAATCCTTGGAAATCTGCACGAACACTAGCCTACGTGATGAATCAGCGATACACAAAAATTGGCTTAATTATTTATTTACTAACTAACTAAATAATAACACACAATTACATAAACACACGATATAGGTTATATTGATACTAACATAATGCAATGAAAAGTCCCTAATGGACTAACCTGATATGACGGCTTGTTACACAATGGAAAGTTTGGTGGGGAAAGATAAAGAGCGGGAGAGACAAAGATCGGACTTATCGAACGCACATGTGGAAGCTATCCTCATGGGAATATGAATACTTTGCACATAAACAACCGCTCATTCAAAAACAATTGCAATGTATATATTTATGCATCTTTGTCTCCTCTCTGTTGAACTCGATCAGTCATGGGAAGTGGTTCGATGTAAGTCTCTGGTATCCACCAGAAGTCACAATGTCCTTCTTAGTTGTAGGCTTCTTTCGTTCTGAAGTGTCCTTAGAATGGATACATCAGGGGTGTTCAGAGTGATCTGTGTTTCCCTATGTTCGTTAGATAGATACCTCAGAGGTACCTATGATGGTCTTGGTCAACTGTCCTAGACTACGTTACATGCAGAGCTGCAGGCGGTGCACGTTTTAGTCTGGTCTTCCCCTTCATCACTCGTCGAGAGTTTCAGAGGGTCTTACCATTTTCTGGGCTTGCAGTTTTAACCATTTCCAGCTGTGTAGCCACCGCTCCATGCTGTCTGATCTAATATGTTAATTCTTCAGCGAGTCCTTTTAAGCACTCTGGTCAGAAAGGCGGTTCCATCATGTTGACACAATGTCTGTGCTCACGTGGGCGTGGTTACTGACTTGGCCCAGGTTTATATGAAAAGCCAAATATCTCATTTAGAAGGCTAAAATCACATTTTTGTCTTTTCAAAAGTATTCTTATACTTAATAATGTATTTTATACAACATTTAGATGCAAACCTGATCACTAGGTACAATTACAGTTCTTGTTATACAGCCTTTCTGATACATTTTAATGACATCACAAAATATAGATACATTTTCCATATTACATCTGTCATAATTCTCAACATTTGGATATTGAAATATATTGTCCCAATGTTTGATTGTTTGATGTTTGAAGTTTTGTAAAAGTCTCTCTCTGTTGAAACAAAGTGATTTTTAACTTCTCCATACTGCAGTTGCAATAGAGAGAAAGTTCACGACCGGTTGTTTAGTCACAAAACCAGGCCAACTCCCCAAGGGGAGAGAGAGAAGGTTTGGCTATCTGTCAGCCACTGTCCTAGCTGATCCGGCACCTTTGATCCTCACCAAGGAGAAACAGTCATGACATAGTGAAAAACACCGTCTCAGGCACCCTTACAGAATTCTCCCATAAGTGTTCAATTGGGTTGAGATCTGGTGACAGACAGACACAGCGCACACACACAGCGCGCACACACACATACACACACACTCACTTTTAAACCCTCTATGCTCCTATGAGTCCCCTCTTTCAAAGTCACTGAGATCTCTTCTTCTGGCCATGGTAGCCAAAATAATGGGCAACTGGGCATTTTTATACATGACCCTACCCATAACCATGATGGGATGTTAATTGCTTAAAGGTCCAATGCAGCCACTTTTATCTCAATATCAAACCATTTCTGGCAATGAATAAGTACCTTACAGTGACTGTTTCAATCAAAATGGTCAAAAATAAACTAAATAGCTTCTTAGCAAGAGCAATATCTTGAGCAAGAATTGTGCTAGGGCTGTCTGGGAGTGGTCTGAGTGGGGAGGGGAACATTGAAAACTCGCTGTTATTGGCAGACGTTGGTCCTATTAACTCATTTACTGCCTGGTGATGACATCAGGAAGGCCAAGACTCCATCCCACCAAAACAGGCTGACAATTCAGGCAGTCTTTTCAAACAGAATTATCATCATTTTCACAATTTCGTAGTATTATTCCAACCTCATACTGTGGAAATTATATAAAACACAGGCAAATCACGTTTTTTGACTGCACTGGGCCTTTAACTTAGGAACAACACTGGTGTGGAAGCACCTGCTTTCAATATACATTGTATTCCTCATTTACTCAAGTGTTTCCTTTATTTTGGCAGCAACCTGTACATCAGATAAAACGATGGTCAATAAGCCACTAGCGTTAAGATCTACTAAAATCCTGGAGTTTGTTTGTGACTAAACAAGTAGACAGATCCATGTTCGTAACCACAACCCCTTTCAGCTATATTTTAGCAAGGGCTTCAAATCTGAGAGCCAGAGTTGGTCCCAGTGATCGTATCCTACTCCGGGCCCCTAGTTCAACAATCCTGCTGGTTTTGGTTTCTCCTGGGTACTTGATGTGATTGATTGGCCAGAGTGGTGTCCCTGAAGGAAATCCGTCCCCATTTAAAAGGCCAAGTGAAAATAAGCAGGACGGTGGACTTGGAGAACTGGATCCTGGGAGCCTGGGCGTGCATGAGGGTAAGGGAATATAAACTACATCATATGTACGTTTCTCTGTAACTGCTGGGCTGGACAAATTGATAACTGGAAGTTTTACAGTTACTATTTGAATCCGCAAATGATTGTCGATATGTATGTGTGGGTAGGTTTGTGGGTGGGTTTGTATCTGCAAGCATGAAGTCAAACTGTATTTTATGTGGGTCTCTGTGTGTGGGAGGGAATAGTGTGTGTTTTGTGTAAATAATTCAGGACTGGATGCCGCAGCGTGTGGAGTGTGTGTGTTCTGCAGGGTGAAATATTTATCCTCATATAATAACACCATCAGGGGGGTGCAGGGGGTGACCCTTCTGTTCCTCTGTCAGCACACACACACACACACACACACACGCTGGTGCCTACAAGCGTGCATGCGGCCACACACACAAATCAATCTCTGCATAACTATGAGTGAACGATAACTCAAGTACAACACCATCTTCCAGCAAAAATAACCAACCGGTCACCACCATCCTCAGTCAGTGAATACTATACATATCAGGGGGCAATATCATGTTTATAATATGGTCATCTATTATACTGAACAACACATTTTATGCAACATGTAAAGTGATGGTCCCATGTTTCATGAGCTGAAATAAAAATCCCAGAAATGTTCCATGCGCATAAAAAAAATGTATTTCTCTCAAATTCTGTGTACACATTTGTTTACATCCCTGTTAGTGAGCATTTCTCCTTTGCCAAGATAGTCCATCCACCTGACAGGTGTGGCATATCAAGAAGCTGATTAAACAGCATGATCATTACACAGGTGCACCTTGTGCTGGGGACAATACAAGTCCACTCTAAAATGTGCAGTTTGTCACACACCTCAATTCCACAGATGTCTCAAGTTGAGGGAGTGTGCAATTGGATTCTGACTGCAGGAATGTCCACCAGAGCTGGTGCCAGAGAATTGAATGTTCATTTCTCTACCATAAGCAACGTCGTTTTTGAGAATTTGGCAGTGCGTCCGATCTGCCTCACAACCGCAGACCACATGTAACCACTCCAGCCCAGGACCTCCACATCCGTTTTTTCAGCTGCAGGATCATCTGAGGGAGGGGAGGGACTGCTGAGGAGTATTTCTGTCAGTAATAAAGCCCTTTTGTGGGGAAAAACTCATTCTGATTGGCTGTGCCTGGCTCCACAGTGTGTGTGGGCCTGGGAGGGCACAGGCCCACCCACTTGGGAGGCGGGCCCACACACACACACACACACACACACACACACACACACACACACACACACACACACGACTGCACTCCTGCCCAGACATAGACTAGGGCCAAATGAATTTATTTCAATTGACTGATTTCCTTATATGAACTGTAACTCAGTAAAAGCCTTGAAATATTTGCATTTATATTTTTGTTCAGTGTAGTAGTTTTATTCAATGCACATAACATCCAAAGCACACAATCAAGTTAGTATATGATGACCATGCCAGAATCAAACCCTTAATGGACATCCAACAATCAATGTAGCCAATAGAACAAGTTCAAACCAAGAAGTTAACAAAAAGCTCTAAAACAACGAGTCATCAGTGACACAGTAGTTGTGTTATTGTGTGATTTTCTCTAAAGGGACACTCTCTCATATATCATTCATAGCATCCAAGTTGTTTACTAAACCGAGTAGTCTATGAGTTGTTTACAAAACGAAGCAGCCTATTGAGTTTAGCTGTAAATAGAACAAAACACACTTTTATTTATCTACAGACAGAGGAGACTGACCCATATTAGCAAACAAACACACTCTCCCCTGAGCATTCTTGCTTAAAGCTTTTATAGAACAGATATTTAGAGAAATATTATGACCAAGATTCTGTTTTAATGTCAGTCTGACACCACACAGAGACAGTAGCAGATGGAGAGAGAGGGGAGAGGGATAGATAGCAACGGGGCAATGTCATGCTGCACGTCACTTCCTGTTGAACGTGGAACGAGGAAGAGCTCGGTTTTGTTTGTTTGAAAATGTTGTTTGAAAGTGTATTGGAAAGTTCTTGGTAGCTAGCAAGCTTCTTAGTTTGGATCCCGCGACCCAGTTGGTATTAGTTGCTGGGAATGCTTGCCTCTTTCCAGTGATCCTGTCGACCAAGAACGGGTCTAAGGAGCTATTTGGCATCGCAGCTAACCTAGCTGCTAGCTAGCTGCATATCAAGCTAGCGGGGTTTTCTTGAACGCAGCCCACGACGCGGTTAGCCATTATGGCTGGGATCACGGATTGTTCCGGGTTTGTGGCTGTGTAGATCCCTGCTGTTTGTTGTTTTCAATTTTCCCTATGACCTGCCCTGTCTGGAACTGCGAGAAGTAACAGTGTAACCTACTTTGCTACCATGACAAAGACCAAAGCTGGTGGGAGTACCGTTGAGGACAGTGGTGTCTATCACACTTGAAGGATCTATCACACGTGAAGGAACGAACAAAAAGAGACCTCCCAGCAGTTGTTAAAACAACAAGAAAATAGCTTCAAGAGTTGTCCAAATACTTGTGGATTCTAATAATAAAAGAATGGATGACCTGACCAGAGTTCCAGGACCTGAAGAACAGTTTGCAGTTCTCCCAGGGTCAGTTCGATGAGTTGAAACAGGAGAACAGCAAGATGACAACAATCTGTAAGTCATTGAGAGAGGACATCGGTTCTGTGTGTGAATCCATGATAACAATGACAGATACATCCGACTATCTCGAGGGACAATCAAGGCTGAACAACATGGTTGTGGACAGAATTGCAGAAGCTCCACATGAGTCTGAGGATAAAGTGAGGGAAATGATCTCTGATAAATTGAAGATGGACCACAGGAAGATTGAGGTGGAGCACGCCAACAGGACTGGAAAACCCACCACCGGCCCAGGTGATAGTGGTCAAGTTCCTGAGGTTCAAGGACAAGGTAGCTGTTCTGGGAAGAGCCAAGAACTTGAGAGGAGCGTATATCTTCCTCAACAAGGAATATCCCAAAGCTGTGCGCTAGAATAGGGAAGAACTTATCCCAGCCATGAAAGCTGCCAGAGCACGTTGGGACATTGCTTACATCTGCTATGACAGGCTCATTGTCCACCCTCCCTCCCAGAAGCCTGGAAGGGATGAGAAAGCCAAGCCTATGGGTTCGTAGCTTCAACCCCACAGCACACACACCAATTTTTGTATTTATTTTTTTACCTTTATTTAACATGGCAAGGCAGTTAAGAATCTTATTTTCAATGACGGCCTAGGAACAGTGGGAAAAAGAACAGATTTTTACCTTGTCAGCTCCGGGATTCGATCTTGCAACCTTTCGGTTACCAGTCCAACGCTCTTACCACTAGGATACCTGAACTGCTGAATGTATATTTATTTCCTCTTGCTTTGTTTTCTCTTTTTCAGTATTATGTCTCTCTCTGATAAGCTACCCAGGAAAGGGCTGAAAATAGCCCATATTAATACATGTAGCCTTAAAATAAGGGTAATGATATCAATAACTTGCTAACATCAGATAACATTCATATATTAGCCATTTCTGAGACTCACTTAGATAATTAATTTGATGATACATCAGTAGCAATACAAGGATATAACATCTATAGAAGAGACAGGAATGCTTATGGGGAAGGTGTTGATGTATATATTCAGAGCCATATCCCTGTAATGCTTAGAGAAGATCTCATGTCAAGTGGTATTGAAGTGTTGTGGTTGCAGGTTCAGCTGCCTCATCTAAAGCCTTTTCTTTTTGGGTGTTGCTATATACCAAGTGCTAACAGTCAGTATCTAAATAATGTGTGTGAAATGCTTGATAGTGTACGTGATGTAAACAGAGAGGTCTACTTTCTTGGGGACCTGAATATTGACTGGTTTTCATCAAGCTGTCTGCTCAAGAGGAAGCTTCTTACTGTAACCAGTGCCTGTAATCTGGTTCAGGTTATTAATCAACCTACCAGGGTGTTAACAAACACTACAGGAACAAGATCATCCACGTGTCAATCACATTTTTACTAATGATATAGAACTTTGTTCTGGAGCTGTATCTGTACCCATTGGATGCAGTGATCACAATATAGTAGCTATATCCAGGAAAGCCAAAGTTCCAATAGCTGGGCCTAAAATAGTTTATAAGATATCATAAAAAAGATTTAGCTGTGATTCTTATGTGGATGACATAAAACATATTTGTTGGTCTGATGTGATTAATGAGGATCATCCAGATACTGCACTTGATTAATTTATTAAATTGCTTCTTTCAATTATTGATAAACAAGCACCTGTTAAGGAACTGACTGTTAGAACTGTTAAGGCTCCATGGATTGATGAGGAATTGAAAAACTGTATGGTTGAAAGAGATGGGGCAAAAGGAGTGGCTAATAAGTCTGGCTGCACATCAGACTGGCTGACGTACTGCAAATTGAGAAATGATGTGACTAAACTCAACAAAAAGAAGAAGAAACTTCATTATGAAGCCAAGATCAATGATATGAAGAATGATGGGAAAAAAACTTGAGTACTTTAAAGGAAATTATGGGCAGAAAGACAAATTCATCTCCATTTTATCAATTCAGATGGCTTATTCATCACAAAACCATTTGATGTTGCCAACGATTGCTTCATTGGCAAAGTGAGAAAACTTAGGCAGGAAATGTCAACAACAAACAGTGAGCAATTGTATTCATGCATAAAAAAAACTAATAATGAAAGAAAAGCATTGCAAGTTTGAGTTTTGTAAAGTTAGTGTGGGAGAGGTGGAAAAATTATTGTTATCGATCAATAATGGCAAACCCCCTGGCATTGACAATTTAGATGGAAAGCTACAGAGGATGGTAGCTGACTCTATAGCCACTCCTATCTGTCATCTTTTTAATCTGAGCCTAAAGGAAATTCTTTGTCCTCAGGCCTGGAGGGAAGCAAAAGTAATTACGCTACCCAAGAGTGGAAAAGCGGCCTTTACTGGTTCTAACAGCAGACCTATAAGCTTGCTGCCAGCTCTTAGCAAACTGTTGAAATAAATGGTGTTTTTTAATTTTATTTTTATTTCACCTTTATTTAACCCGGTAGGCTAGTTGAGAACAAGTTCTCATTTACAACTACGACCTGGCCAAGATAAAGCATAGCAGTGTGAACAGACAACAACACAGAGTTACACATGAAGTAAACAATAAACAAGTCAATAACACAGTAGAAAAAGAAAAAAAAGTGTCTACATACATTGTGTGCAAAAGGCATGAGGAGGTAGGCGGATAATTACAATTTAGCAGATTAACACTGGAGTGAAATTATCAAATGGTCATGTGCAGGTAGAGATACTGGTGTGCAAAAGAGCAGAAAAGTAAATAAATAAAAACAGTATGGGGATGAGGTAGGTAAAGTGGGTGGGCTATTTACCGATGGACTATGTACAGCTGCAGCGATCGGTTAGCTGCTCAGATAGCAGATGTTTAAAGTTGGTGAGGGAGATAAAAGTCTCCAACTTCAGCTATTTTTGCAATTCGTTCCAGTCACAGGCAGCAGAGAACTGGAAGGAAAGGCGGCCAAATGAGGTGCTGGCTTTAGGGATGGTCAGTGAGATGCACCTGCTGGAGCGCGTGCTACGAGTGGGTGTTGCCAACGTGACCAGTGAACTGAGATAAGTCGGAGCTTTACCTAGCATGGACTTGTAGATGACCTGGAGCCAGTGGGTCTGGCGACGAATATGTAGCGAGGACCAGCCGACTAGAGCATACAGGTCGCAGTGGTGGGTGTTATAAGGTGCTTTAGTAACAAAACGGATGGCACTGTGATAAACTGCATGCAGTTTGCTGAATAGAGTATTAGAAGCTATTTTGTAGATGACATCCCCGAAGTCGAGGATCGGTAGGATAGTCAGTTTTACTAGGATAAGTTTGGCGGCGTGAGTGAAGGAGGATTTGTTGCGGAATAGAAAGCCGACTCTAGATTTGATTTTAGATTGGAGATGTTTGATATGAGTCTGGAAGGAGAGTTTATAGTCTAGCCAGACACCTAGGTACATATAGATGTCCACATATTCTAGGTCGGAACCATCCAGGGTGGTGATGCTAGTCGGGCGTGCGGGTGCAGGCAGCGAACGGTTGAAAAGCATGCATTTGGTTTTACTAGCGTTTAAGAGCAGTTGGAGGCCACGGAAGGAGTGTTGTATGGCATTGAAGCTCGTTTGGAGGATAGATAGCACAGTGTCCAAGGAAGGGCCAGAAGTATACAGAATGGTGTCGTCTGCGTAGAGGTGGATCAGGGAATCGCCCGCAGCAAGAGCAACATCATTGATATATACAGAGAAAAGAGTCGGCCCGAGAATTGAACCCTGTGGCACCCCCATAGAGACTGCCAGAGGACCGGACAACATGCCCTCTGATTTGACACACTGAACTCTGTCTGCAAAGTAGTTGGTGAACCAGGCAAGGCAGTCATTAGAAAAACCGAGGCTACTGAGTCTGCCGATAAGAATATGGTGATTGACAGAGTCGAAAGCCTTGGCCAGGTCGATGAAGACGGCTGCATAGTACTGTCTTTTATCAATGGTGGTTATGATATCGTTTAGTACCTTGAGCGTGGCTGAGGTGCACCCGTGACCAGCTAGGAAACCAGATTGCACAGCGGAGAAGGTACGGTGGGATTCGAGATGGTCAGTGATCTGTTTTGTCGAAGACCTTAGATAGGCAGGGCAGGATGGATAAAGGTCTGTAGCAGTTTGGGTCCAGGGTGTCTCCCCCTTTGAAGAGGGGGATGACTGCGGCAGCTTTCCAATCCTTGGGAATCTCAGACGATATGAAAGAGAGGATGAACAGGCTGGTAATAGGGGTTGCGACAATGGCGGCGGATAGTTTCAGAAATAGAGGGTCCAGATTGTCAAGACCAGCTGATTTGTACGGGTCCAGGTTTTGCAGCTCTTTCAGAACATCTGCTATCTGGATTTGGGTAAAGGAGAAGCTGGGGAGGCTTGGGCGAGTAGCTGCGGGGGGGCAGCCAGGAGGAAGGCATGACCAGCCGTTGAGAAATGCTTGTTGAAGTTATCGATTATCATGGATTTATCAGTGGTGACCGTGTTACCTAGCCTCAGTGCAGTAGGCAGCTGGGAGGAGGTGCTCTTGTTCTCCATGGACTTTACAGTGTCCCAGAACTTTTTTGAGTTAGAGCTACAGGATGCAAATTTCTGCTTGAAAAAGCTGGCCTTTGCCTGACTGACTGCGTGTATTGGTTCCTGACATCCCTGAACAGTTGCATATCGCGGGGACTGTTCGACGCTATTGCAGTCCGCCACAGGATGTTTTTATGCTGGTCGAGGGCAGGCAGGTCTGGAGTGAACCAAGGGCTATATCTGTTCTTAGTTCTGCATTTTTTGAACGGAGCATGCTTATCTAAGATGGTGAGGAAGTTCCTTTTAAAGAATGACCAGGCATCCTCAACTGACGGGATGAGGTCAATATCCTTCCAGGATACCCGGGTCAGGTCGATTAGAAAGGCCTGCTCGCAGAAGTGTTTTAGGGAGCGTTTGACAGTGATGAGGGGTGGTCGTTTGACTGCGGACCCGTAGCGGATGCAGGCAATGAGGCAGTGATCGCTGAGATCCTGATTGAAGATGGCGGAGGTGTATTTGGAGGGCCAGTTGGTCAGGATAACGTCTATGAGGGTGCCATTATTTACAAATTTAGGGTTGTACTTGGTGGGTTCCTTGATGATTTGTGTGAGATTGAGGGCATCTAGCTTAGATTGTAGGACTGCCGGGGTGTTAAGCATATCCCAGTTTAGGTCCCCTAACCGAACAACTCTGAAGCTAGATGGGGGGCGATCAATTCACAAATGGTGTCCAGGGCACAGCTGGGAGCTGAGGGGGGGGGGGGGGGGTCGGTAGCAGGCGGCAACAGTGAGAGACTTATTTCTTTAGAGAGTAATTTTTTAATTAGTAGTTCAAACTGTTTGGGTATGGACCTGGAAAGTATGACATTACTTTGCAGGCTATCTCTGCAGTAGACTGCAACTCCTCCCTCTTTGGCAGTTCTATCTCGACGGAAAATGTTATAGTTGGGTATGGAAATCTCAGAATTTTTGGTGGCCTTCCTAAGCCAGGATTCAGACACAGCAAGGACATCAGGGTTGGCAGAGTGTGCTAAAGCAGTGAGTAAAACAAACTTAGGGAGGAGGCTTCTGATGTTGACATGCATGAAACCAAGGCTTTTTCGATAACAGAAGTCAACAAATGAGGGTGCCTGGGGACATGCAGGGCCTGGGTTTACCTCCACATCACCCGCAGAATAAAGGAGGAGTAGTATGAGAGTGCGGCTAAAGACTATCAAAACTGGTCACCTAGAGCGTTGGAGACAAAGAATAAAAGGAGCAGATTTCTGGGCATGGTAGAATATATTTAGGGCATAATGCGCATACAGGGGTATGGTGGGGTACGGGTACAGCGGAGGTAAGCCCAGGCACTGGGTGATGATAAGAGAGGTTGTATCTCTGGACATGCTGGTTGTAATTGGTGAGGTCACTGCATGTGTGGGAGGTGGGACAAAGGAGGTATCAGAGGTATGAAGAGTGAAACTAGGGAGTCCATTGTAAACTAAAAGAATGATAACTAACCTGAACAACAGTATACAAGGCATATTGACATTTGAGAGAGACATACAGCGAGGCATAAAGTAATCGCAGGTGTTGATTGGGAGAGCTAGCTAAAACAACAGGTGAGACAACAACAGCTAATCATCAGCTAACACAACAACAGCAGGTAAAATGGCGATGACTAGGCAGAGAGGGTCGGATTAACTACACACAGAGCCTGAGTTTCTGTCCAAAAATGATGCAGAAAAATTAATCCATGCTTTTGTCACTTCTAGGTTTAGACTACTGCAATGCTCTACTTTCCGGCTACCCGGATAAAGCACTAAATAAACTTCAGTTAGTGCTAAATACGGCTGCTAGAATCCTGACTAGAACCAAAAAAACGTATCATATTACTCCAGTACTAGCCTCCCTACACTGGCTTCCTGTCAAAGCAAGAGCTGATTTCAAGGTTTTACTGCTAACCTACAAAGCCTTACATGGGCTTGCTCCTACCCATCTCTCTGATTTGGTCCTGCCGTACATACCTACACGTACGCTACGGTCACAAGACGCAGGCCTCCTAATTGTCCCTAGAATTTCTAAGAAAACAGCTGGAGGCAGGGCTTTCTCCTATAGAGCTCCATTTTTATGGAACGGTCTGCCTACCCATGTCAGAGACGCAAACTCGGTCTCAACCTTTAAGTCTTTACTGAAGACTCATCTCTTCAGTGGGTCATATGATTGAGTGTAGTCTGGCCCAGGAGTGTGAAGGTGAACGGAAAGGCTCTGGAGCAACGAACCGCCCTTGCTGTCTCTGCCTGGCCGGTTCCCCTCTTTCCACTGGGATTCTCTGCCTCTAACCCTATTACAGGGGCTGAGTCACTGGCTTACTGGGGCTCTCTCATGTCGTCCCTGGAAGGGGTGCGTCACCTGAGTGGGTTGATTCACTGATGTGGTCATCCTGTCTGGGTTGGCGCCCCCCCTTGGGTTGTGCCATGGCAGAGATCTTTGTGGGCTATACTCGGCCTTGTCTCAGGATGGTAAGTTGGTGGTTGAAGATATCCCTCTAGTGGTGTGGGGGCTGTGCTTTGGCAAAGTGGGTGGGGTTATATCCTTCCTGTTTGGCCCTGTCCGGGGGTGTCCTCGGATGGGGTCACAGTGTCTCCTGACCCCTCCTGTCTCAGCCTCCAGTATTTATGCTGCAGTAGTTTATGTGTCGGGGGGCTAGGGTCAGTTTGTTATATCTGGAGTACTTCTCCTGTCCTATTCGATGTCCTGTGTGAATCTAAGTGTGCGTTCTCTAATTCTCTCCTTCTCTCTTTCTTTCTCTCTCTCAGAGGACCTGAGCCATAGGACCATGCCCCAGGACTACCTGACATGATGACTCCTTGCTGTCCCCAGTCCACCTGGCCGTGCTGCTGCTCCAGTTTCAACTGTTCTGCCTTATTATTATTCGACCATGCTGGTCATTTATGAACATTTGAACATCTTGGCCATGTTCTGTTATAATCTCCACCCGGCACAGCCAGAAGAGGACTGGCCACCCCACATAGCCTGGTTCCTCTCTAGGTTTCTTCCTAGGTTTTGGCCTTTCTATTGAGTTTTTCCTAGCCACCGTGCTTCTACACCTGCATTGCTGGCTGTTTGGGGTTTTAGGCTGGGTTTCTGTACAGCACTTTGAGATATCAGCTGATGTACGAAGGGCTATATAAATACATTTGATTTGACTTGATTTGAGTTTGCGGCTGGTGCCGACAGATAAAAAATAAATAACAGAATGGAGTACCGTGATTAATAGACAGTCCAGCAGGCATCAGCTATGTGGCCAAGTGATCATAGTGTCCAGAGGGCAGCAGTAGATGGAACAGGGGAGCCGCCACTACGCTAGCACTCGGGCGACACAGCGTTTAAAGTCAGTAGCGTCTGCTCCGACGGAGGTCGGATGAAGGCACAGTGGATGGAGTATTCGTCGGCAGACCAGTTGTGGTGGTGCGGCAGGGCACCGTGTCGACAGAGAATCCAAGCCAGATGGCGAAAGAGGTATTGTACAATTTAGTTTGCTAGCCGGGAGAAGCGCCTGGCTCACGGCTAACTGGTGCTAGCTTTGTGGCAGTGGCGTTAGCCACTATAGCCAATCGGTAGCAGTGGTGAACCTGTGCCAAGGTCCAGAGTATACAGCAAGGATCCAGTGGAGTATTGGGCTCTAGCCGTGTATGAGTGGGGTTCGGGTGAACAGCTGAGTAGGCCGGGAGGTGGGCCTCAAGGATAGCTTCGATACTGGATGCCACGGGGAGTGCAAACTAGCTGTGAGCTAGCTAGCTGCAAGCTGTGAGCTTGCTAGCTTCAAGCTAGCCGTGAAGATCAGAAGTAATGGTCCAGGGATTCCGGCAGGAATCCGGCATTGTTGTGGAGAGACAGTCCGATACTGGTAGACTGGCGAGTATTATCCAGGCTAAAAACAGGGCTGGTATCTGTGCAGAAGGTAAAAGCCGCTAGCAGTGGCTAACAATGACTAATAAATAGCTTGTAGCTAATTAGCTGGTTAGCTTCTGGAGGTTCTAAAATGTGGTCTAAAGTTTTTTTTTATGGAAAATAATAGCGATACCGTATCACATTGGGTGAGGCAGGTTACCGGAAGGTATAATCGAATTAAAAATCGAAAGGAGATTGAAAATAAAGTTGAAATATAAATACGAAAAATACACAAGACGCGAACAAAACACGTCTTCACTGCTACGCCATCTTGACCAAATACAATGTTATTTCTCTGTAAACAAATTTAACAACAGACTTTCAGCATGCTTATAGAGAAGGGCACTCAACATGTACTGCACTGACACAAATTCAGTGCAGCCTTTGATATTATTGACCATAACCTATTGTTGAAAAAAGGTATGTGTTACGGGCATTTCAACCTCTGCCATTTCATGGATTCAGAGCTATCACTCTAATAGAACTCAAAGGGTTTTCTTTAATGGAAGCTTCTCTAATGTCAAACATGTGAAGTGTGGTGTACCGCAGGGCAGCTCTCTAGGCCCTCTACTGTTTTCTATTTTTACCAATGACCTACCACTGGCATTAAACAAAGCATGTGTGTCCATGTATGCTGATGACTCAACCATATACGCATCAGCAACCGCAGCTAATGAAGTCACTGAAACCCTTAACAAAGAGTTGCAGTCTGATTTGGAATGGGTGGCCAGTAATAAACTGGTCCTGAACATCTCTAAAACTAAGAGCTTTGTATTTGGTACAAATCATTCCTGAAGTGCTAGACCTCAGCTGAATCTGTTAATGAATGGTGTGGCTGTTGAACAAGTTGAGGAGACTAAATTACTTGGCGTTACCTTAGATTGTAAACTGTCATGGTCAAAACATTTAGATTCAATGTTCGTAAAGGTGGGGACAGGTCTAGCCGTAATAAAGAGATGCTCTGCTTTTTTGACACCACACACAAAAAAGCAAGTTCTGCAGGCCCTAGTTTTGTCTGATCTTGATTATTGTCCAGTCGTGTGGTCCAGTACTGCAAAAGAAAAAGGAAAGACCTAGTTAAGCTGCAGCTGGCCCAGAACAGAGCGGCATTTACTCTAAATTGTATTCAGAGGGCTAAATACTATGCATGCCAGTCTCTCTTGGCTAAGAGCTGAGGAGAGACTGACTGCATCACTTCTTGTTTCTAGAAAAAAACATTAAGGCGTTGAAATCCCAGATTGTTTGCATAATCAACTGACACACAGCTCTGACACACGCACTTATGCCACCAGGGGTCTTTTCACAGTCCCCAAATCCAGAACAAATTCAAGACAGTGTACAGTATTATATAGAGCCATTATTGCATAGAACTTCTTTCCATCTCATATTGCTCAAATAAACAGCAAACCTGGTTTTAAAAAACAGATAAAGCAACACCTCGAGGCACAACGCCTCTCCCCTATTGGACCTAGATAGTTTGTGTGTATGTATTGATATGTAGGTTACTTGTGCCTTTTGTATTTGTATTTTTTATCTATGTAGTTCTGTCCTTGAGCTGTTGTCTATGAATGTTCTGTATTGTGTCATGTTTCATGTGGACCCCAGGAAGAGTAGCTGCTGCTTTTGCCACAGGTAACGGGGATCCTAATAAAATACCAAATACCAAAGAGTGAGAGAGGAGAGGAAGAGAAAGAAAGAGGATGGGGGCAGGGAGATATGGATATAGACACGTAACTATTGTCTTTTGTAACCAGAGAAAAAGGCTTGGAGTCACAGTGGAGAAGGTCTGAGGGTATTCCACTACTAGCAGGAGCCTGTGTGTGACTATCACCCTCATTCAGAAGGATGGTCAATGCCTGAGCTCCTACATGGCATCTGGCTAGTATCATACCTGAAATAGAGGGATGGAGACTGAAAACGATAGAGAGAGACAGAGAACCAGTTGCCCAGCAACAGTCATCAAAGCTTGCAGTCTCACCTCCGCCACCTCGATGACTCCCAGAACATCAAAAGAGATCCTGTGAACCCCCCCCTCCTATCTCCTTCCTACACGAGAGAGAGAGATCAGTTCCAGTGTTTCTGTTCTAAGAGAGGGATTGGGGAGGTTTAAGGTAGTGACACTGCAGCTGAACTAGTCACAGCAAGGTCACCACGACAAGCTTTCATCTTTTCATTCTACCTCTACTCCTCCGCCTTTCATGTTCTCAGTCATTAGCACCAGTAAGTGTGTGTGTGTTCCTTCCCTCGCCAGCTCTGAGAGCACCTGAACATCATATCAGCAAATACCTCCACCCATCCCTGACACCCGACCTTTTCCACTGTACCTCTGAGGAACAGCCTGTCATGTTTACTGTGTATAGGATCAATACACCCCCCTACACACACACACACACACACACACACACACACACACGTGATGATTACACCATTAGACACAGGAGAAATACCACAGGACGTCTTCAGCTGTCTGATGCTAACGGCTAACTGCTAACAACGAGGCTGGCCTGTCACCACTAATATTAGCAACACGGCAGCCTAGCCACCCTAATGATGTATCAATATTACTCGACTTCAGATTCAACAAAATATAAATTTGTTTTGAGAACATGCTTGTGAACATTAAGTAGAATTTAGGAAAATACACTAGCATCTCAGAGAAGCATCCCTGCTTTTACTGAACTGACAAGCACACTACATTACACACACCATAAAAACATGGGTCAGTACCTTCACTGTGGCACACTGCCCTTCTATAGATGTTTTAGAGGCTGTTTGAGTAATCACACACACAGGTCTCACTACACATTTACAGTTTAGGGAAAATACTTTTTTTAAATACACAGTGCTTTGAAAGTATTCAGACCCCTCGACCTTTTCCACATTTTGTTACATTAGTCGTATTCTAAAATTGATTAAATATATACAAATGATGATCAATCTACACACAATAACCCATAATGACAAAGCGAAAACCGTTTTTTTTTATTTTCACAAATGAAAAACAGAAATACGTTACTTACATAAATATTAAGACCCTTTGCTTTGAGACTCAAAATTGAGCTCAGGTGCATCCTGTTTCCATTGATCATGATGTTTCTACAACTTGATTGGAGTCCACCTGTGGTAAATTCAGTTGATTGTACATGATTTGGAAAGGCACACACCTGTCTATATAAAAGGTCCCACAGATGACAGCGCATGTCAGAACAAAAACCAAGCCATTAGGTCGAAGAAAGACAGGATTGTGTGGAGGCACAGATCTGGGGAAAGGTACCAAAAATGTCTGCAGCTTTGAAGATCCCCAAGAGCACAGTGGCCTCCATCATTCTTAAATGGAAGAAGTTTGGAACCACCAAGACAAGGGATGCACCGATATTACATTTTTGACCGATACCGATATCCAATATTTTCCTTGGCCCCCCCCCCCCCAAAAAAAACAGATACTGATAAACAATGTTTACATTTTTTGCGGCCTTTTAAGCATTCTAGTACAGTTAAATAGTTAACACACACACGGACACAGCGGTCTAAGGCACTGCATCTCAGTGCAAGAGGCGTCACTACAGTCCCTGGTTCGAATCCAGGCTGTATCACATCCAACCGTGATTGGGAGTCCCATAGGGTGGCGCACAATTGGCCCAGTAAAACATAATCAAAACCCATTTCTTTCACTTGCTGTGCTGTTTCGTTGTTCATTTGTTCAGTCATTTCATTCTCAACCAGGATTTCATCATGCATGTCAAGCAGTGAATTTTCAGCTGTCTGTCCGTGGCCTCTCTTCCTCGGTGCGCACTGTCACTGTGTCCGTTTCCATCTTGTCCAGCTGTGTATAACATTTCACGTAAACCCTGTTTCTTGTCTGCAACGAAGTAGCGGTCCTTGTACCTAGCATCGAGCATGGTGGCGACACAGTAAAGAGGCTGAGAGAATACCACCGAAACGCTTGTTCACAGCCTCGAGTAATATTGTACGTTTTAACCCCACGGTCTGTCTGCAGTGTTGTTGAGCAGGTGTTTCAATGCCATGACAGAGGGTATCACATCTGCTGCAGACGCAGTTGAGCTTATTTCTCCAGTCAGTTGTTCGATTGGTGCTAGGAGTGTTCCTGTTTCCAAGTGTCAAATATGTTCTCAAATGCCATTAAAATGGCAGCACCGGTATGAGAACCAGCACATTCTTGAGCATGCAATACGGCTTTCCTCAGTACAAAATCCTCGTCGACCCACTGTGTGGTCAGACTCCTAATGCTCATGGGGCTGACATCACTGGTCCAAATGTCAGTCGTGAAGCTCATGGATGTGAGTTTCAACAATTCTATGTAACTCCGGTAGGGCAACATCTGAAAAAAAGCGTGTACCAGGGCTCAACTAGTTGGCGAAAGCCAACATCATCCACGACAGACCACGGTTGATTGTCAAGGGCAATGAATTCCATTATCTTGGCGTTAATGGATTTCGCCTTTCAGTTGTCTCGCTGAAAATTTCTCTCTTTCAAATGACTGCTCGACTTGAACTTGTTTAGTTGATGGAATTGTGCGCGTAGTATTTTTCTGCTTTTGTGGCGTCATTACGTCATCTACTTACATTATATAGGTATGCACGTCAGCTTTGACATCGGTTTTGCACATTGGCGTTAAACTAGACAGTCGGCCGATGCTGGCATTTTTCGCTAATATCGGCCAATTCCAACATGCTCACCGATATATCGTGCATCCCTAACCATGACTCTTCCTAGAGTGGCCGCCCGGCCATACTGAGCAATCAGGGGAGAAGGGCCTTGGTCAGGAAGGTCACCAAGAACCCTATGGTCACTCTGCCAGAGATCCAGAGTTTTTCTGTGGAGATGGGAGAACCTTCCAGAATGACAACCATCTCCGCAGCACTCCACCAATCAGGCCTTTATGGTAGAGTGGCCAGACGGAAGCCACTGCTCAGTAAAAGGCACATGACAGCCTGCTTGGAGTTTGCCAAAATGCACCTAAAGAACTCTGACAATGTTGAAACCAAGATTGAAGTCTTTGGCATGAAGGCCAAGTGTCACATCTGGAGGAAACCTGGCATCATCCCTACGGTGAAGCATGATGGTGGCTGCATCATGCTCTGGGGATGGTTTTCAGCGGCAGGGAGACTAGTTAGGATTGAGGGAAAGATCAACAGAGTGAAGTACAGTGAGACCTTTGATAAAAATCTGCTCCAGAGCACTCAGGACCTCAGACTGGGGCGAAGGTTCACCTTCCAACAGGACAACGACCCTAAGCACACAGCCAAGACAACGCAGGAGTGTCCTTGAGTGGCCCAGCCAGAGCCCGGACTGGAAACCGATCTAACATCTCTGGATTGACCTGAAAATAGTTGTGCAGCAATGCTCCCCTTGGCTAACACAGGTGTGCCAAGCTTGTAGCGTCATACCCAAGAAGAATTGGAGGCTGTAACGCTGCCAAAGTTGGTTCAACAAAGTACTGAGTAGGTCTGAATACTTACATAAATGTAAGTATTTATTTATTGTTAATAAATGTGTATTGTGTGTAGATGTATGAGTGTATCTTTATCTATTTTAGAATATGGCTGTAACGTAACAAAATGTGGAAAAAGTCAAGGGGTTTGAATACTTTCCAAATGCACTGTATAAATAACACGTTTCATTGTCACATACAGTGGGGCAAAAAAGTATTTAGTCAGCCACCAATTGTGCAAGTTCTCCCACTTAAAAATACGAGAGATTTTCATCATAGGTACACGTCAACTATGACAGACAAAATGAGGGAAAAAAATCCAGAAAATCACATTGTAGGATTTTTTATGAATTTATTTGCAAATTATGGTGGAAAATAAGTATTTGGTCAATAACAAAAGTTTATCTCAATACGTTGTTATATACCCTTTGGCAATGACAGAGGTCAAACGTTTTCTTCACAAGGTTTTCACACACTGTTGCTGGTATTTTGTCCCATTCCTCCATGCAGATCTCCTCTAGAGCAATGATGTTTTGGGGCTGTTGCTGGGCAACACGGACTTTCAACTCCTTCCAAAGATTTTCTACGGGGTTGAGATCTGGAGACTGGCTAGGCCACTCCAGGACCTTGAAATGCTTCTTATGAAGCCACTCATTTGTTGCCCGGGTGGTGTGTTTGGGATCATTGTCATGCTGAAAGACCCAGCCACGTTTCATCTTCAATGCCCTTGCTGATGGAAGGAGGTTTTCACTCAAAATCTCACGATACATGGCCCCATTCATTCTTTCCTTTACACGGATCAGTCGTCCTGGTCCCTTTGCAGGAAAACAGCCCCAAAGCATGATGTTTCCACCCCCCTGCTTCACAGTAGGCATGGTGTTCTTTGGATGCAACTCAGTATTCTTTTTCCTCCAAACATGACGAGTTGAGTTTTTACCAAAAAGTTATATTTTGGTTTCATCTGACCATATGACATTCTCCCAATCTTCTTCTGGATCATCCAAATGCTCTCTAGCAAACTTCAGACGGGCCTGGACATGTACTGGTTTAAGCAGGGGGACACGTCTGGCACTGCAGGATTTGAGTCCCTGGCGGCGTAGTGTGTTACTGATGGTAGGCTATTACTTTGGTCCCAGCTCTCTGCAGGTCATTCACTAGGTTCCCCCGTGTGGTTCTGGGATTTTTGCTCACCGTTCTTGTGATCATTTTGACCCCACGGGGTGATATCTTGCGTGGAGCCCCAGATCGAGGGAGATTATCAGTGGTCTTGTATGTCTTCCATTTCCTAATAATTGCTCCCACAGTTGATTTCTTCAAATCAAGCTGCTTACCTATTGCAGATTCAGTCTTCCCAGCCTGGTGCAGGTCTACAATTTTGTTTCTGGTGTCCTTTGACAGCTCTTTGGTCTTGGCCATAGTGGAGTTTGGAGTGTGGCTGTTTGATGTTGTGGACAGGTGTCTTTTATACTGATAACAAGTTCAAACGGTTGCCATTAATACAGGTAACGAGTGGAGGACAGAGGAGCCTCTTAAAGAAGAAGTTACAGGTCTGTGAGAGCCAGAAATCTTGCTTGTTTGTAGGTGACCAAATACTTATTTCCCACCATAATTTGCAAATAAATTCATTAAAAATCCTACAATGTGATTTTCTGGATTTGTCTCATTTTGTCTGTCATAGTTGAAGTGTACCTATGATGAGAATTACAGGCCTCATCTTTTTAAGTGGGAGAACTTGCACAATTGGTGGCTGACTAAATACTTTTTTGCCCCACTGTACACCAGGTAAAAACAAAGGTGTACTAAAATGTGTTGTTTTACAGGGTCAGTCATAGTAGTACGGCACTGCTGGAGCAAATTAGGGTTAAGTGACTTGCTCAAGGGCACAGACAGATTTATAAAAAAAATTCAAAACATGGATAGTAAAACGAAATACACAGACACAGAGCCTCCTTGTCCCGGCCCTCCTCCCAGATATGGGTCCAGGGCACCTTGAGAAAGAATCAATGAGATGTGACGCACACACACACCAGCTGCACAGGTCACCCTGACTAACCCTGCCACACTGTGAAATGGGGTGCATAACAACCCAACGTGTACCTGACTGTGGTGTGTGTGGTGTGCGTTGTGTGTGTGTGTCACATCTCATTGATTCTTTCTCAAGGTGCCCTGGAACCATATCTGGGAGAAGGGCCGGGACAAGGAGGCGGTGTGTCTGTCTGTGTGTATTAGGTAGGGGTTAAGGTTACGTTTAAGGTTAGGGTTAAGGAAAATAGGATCTGGGTGCAATACGGCCACAACTCCAGTCAGCCTATGAGAAAGCAGGGTGAGACAATAACCATATTGTAGGTAGGGGCTAGGGGATAGAGTGGGAGGAGAGAGGGAAAATACATGGGTTGGAAATGGAGGGAAGAGAGAGGGAAGATACAGACAGGAGTTGGAAATGGAGGAGGAGAGAGAATATCGCTTCTGTTTATCTCTAACGACAGATCACTAACGAACAGACAAGATCTGACGTGATCCTCATCAGAGACAGATTCTTTCCATCACTCTCCTTCAGACAGGGGTTGGAAATGGAGGGAAGAGAGAGACCATCACTTCTGTTTAACTCCTAATGACAAATCACTAATGAACAGACAAGCTCTGATGTGATGTCATCAAGCTCTGGTGTGATCCTCATCAGAGACAGATCAAAAGGAGGGAGGAGGGAGAGAGAGGAGGGAGATATGGGGAAGGAGGGTAATGGGGAAAATGAAGGGCAGAGAGGCCCTTCCCAGGTTAAAACATCTGAGTGAACTGCAATGGTTTGGATGTGACTGACTAGAGGGAGAAAGGTGAGGAGAAAGAGAGGGAGGAGGAGAGGAGTCACATTCTGTTTCGGTCTCTCTGTCCCCAAACAAAGAAAAGCCTCATTTAAAACTCACACACATTCACTATCACAGCTGTTCTCGTGGTGTGTGTGTGTGTGTGTGTGTGTGTATGAAGGCTTGATTTACGCAGTCTCCTCTGAACAGTTGATGTGTCTGTTACTTAAACTCTGTGACGCATTTATTTGAGCTGCAATCTGAGGTGCAGTTAACTCTAATGAACTTATCTGCAGCAGAGGTCTCTCTGTGTCTTCTTTTACTGTGGCGGTCCTCCTGAGAGCCAGTTTCATTATAGCACTTGATGGTTTTTGCGACCGCACTTGAAGAAACTTTAAAAGTTCTTGACATTTTCAGGATTGACTGACCTTCATGTCCTAAAGTAATGGACTGTCATTTCTCTTTACTTATTTGAGCTGTTCTTGCCATAATATGGACTTGGTCTTTTACCAAATAGGGCTATCTTCTGTTTACCACCCCTACCTTGTCAAAACTGATTGGCTCAAACACATTAAGGGAAAGAAATTCCACAAATGTATTTAACAATGCACAACTGTTAATTGAAATGCATTCCAGGTGACAACCTGATGAAGCAACCTTGTCGGCTCGGGTATTCGAACCAGCAACCTTTCGGTTACTGGCCCAACGATCTAACCGCTAGGCTACCTGAGTAGGGCACCACTCTCACTGTGGCACACTGCCCTTCTATGGATCTTATAGCAGGGGTGGGCAATTCCAGTCCCAAGGGCCTGATTGGTGTCACAGTTTTTCCCCAGCTAACACACCTGACCCCAATGATCACAGAATCATGATCTTCGGGTTAGAATTCAATTTGATTGCTGTGTTTGCAAGGGGTGGAGAAGTGTGACACCAAATCAGGCCCTCAAGGAGTTGCCCACCCCTGTCTGGGTAATAACCACACACACACACACTTTGGGTGACATACAGTAGTCTTAATTAAATTGCTCTAATTAGAACAGATGAAGACATTTCTCGAAGCAGATAGACAGACCAAAAAACTGTGTACTAGTGTACTGCACAGGCTGACAGTTTCTCTCAGAGTTGTGTCTGTGAGAACCCCCGCCTCCGTGTGTGTGTGTGTGTGGTAGCCGTACACATACTGTATGGGTGTGAAAATAAACACCGCCTGCTGTAGAGATGGTGACTGTCCAGAGGCTACCTTTAAGCTTCAAAGAGTCTCTCTCTCTCTGGTTGAAGGTTGAAGGGCAGCAACACTAGTCAGCTAAAACGAGGCCAACCACAGGTGACTGTGTGTACAGTGTGCTTTTTCTGCTCAGTGGAGCTCACACACACCAGCTGCACAGGTCACCCTGCCTAACCCTGCCACCCTGTGAAATGAGGTGAATAACAACCCAATGTGTACCTGATTGTGGTGTGTCAGTGTGTGTGTGCGCAATATGGCCACAATTCCAGTCAGCCTATGAGGAAGCAGCGTGAGACAATAACCATACTGTTGGTAGGGGCTAGAGGGAGAGGACATTTTAAATTGAGGGAGGAGATAGGGAGGGGAGGGGGGTTGGAAATGGAGGGAGGAGATAGGGAGGGGAGGGGGGTTGGAAATGGAAGGAGGAGAGCGGGAGGAGATGGTTGGAAATGGAAGGAGGAGAGCGGGAGGAGAGGGTTGGAAATGGAAGGAGGAGAGCGGGAGGAGAGGGTTGGAAATGGAAGGAGGAGAGCGGGAGGAGAGGGTTGGAAATGGAAGGAGGAGAGCGGGAGGAGAGGGTTGGAAATGGAAGGAGGAAAAGGGGAGGGTAAGCAGAGAGGAACTTTCCCTTCTGAGACTATCGCTTCTGTTTAGTGCTAACGCCAGATCAATAACGAACAGACAAGCTCTGATGTGATGTCAGAGACAGATCAAAAGGAGGGAGGACGAGGGAGAGAGAGAGGGAGGGATGGGGAAGGAGGGTAATGGGGAAAAAGAAGGGCAGAAAGAGGCCCTTCCCAGTTTGAAACATCTGAGTGAACTGCAATGGTTTGGATGTGACTGACTAGAGGGAGAAAGGTGAGGAGAAAGAGAGGAGTCCCCTTCTGTTTCGGTCTCTCTGTACCCAAACAAAGCAAAGCCTCATTTAAAACTCACACACATCGACCATTACAGCTGTGCTCGCGGTATGTGTGTGTTTGTGTGTCGGTGAGGGTAGGGTACCACTGTCTGTAGGCTCTCACTGTGGCACACTGCCCTTCTATAGATGTCTTAGAGGATGTCTGGATAATCACACACACAGCGCCCCAGTTTGGGTGACATACAATCGTCTTAAATTGGTCTAATTAAGAACAGATGAAGACTACAGAAGATAGACAGACCAAAAACGGTGTACTCGTGTACTGCTCTGGCTGACACGGTGTTGGGTTACAGTGTTAGAGGTGTGTGTGTGTCTGTGTGTTCGTGAG
Source organism: Oncorhynchus nerka (assembly GCF_034236695.1). Classification (NCBI taxonomy): domain Eukaryota; kingdom Metazoa; phylum Chordata; class Actinopteri; order Salmoniformes; family Salmonidae; genus Oncorhynchus; species Oncorhynchus nerka. The sequence goes on from NC_088407.1 coordinate 51,676,588, forward strand.
CGTGTAACTCCAAGAAATGAAAGCAGGATAGTAGAACCCTTATTGGTGTTCTTTGGGGGTTTGAAGTCTTCCTTTTGCTTTTATTCGTCCCTCCCCCTGTACCCCCTCCCTGAAAGGTACAGAAATAGCTTGTGTTATTTTACCTGAGAAGCTAAGGTTTGTCCTTGACTTGGAAGGACTAAACAGCAGTGTTTTCGTGTGTGTGTGTGTGTGTGTGTGTGTGTGTGTGTGTGTGTGTGTGCACGCACGTCGCCCTGGATACTGTAAAAAAAAAAAAAAAAGCCTTGTGAAACATTCACAAACTACATTCAATACAGACAGGCAGATAGAAGTATAGATATAGAGACAAAAAAAACCCAGATAAGACAGAAACACAAAGCCTAGAGCAGAGACACAGCATCTGCATATCACCCCTATAGATCAGTGTCCAGAGTGTGCACACGTACACATTGCACCGACCAGGACCTAGAGACAAGTCGTGGAGTCAATTCATTTTCCCCACTTCCGAGTGTAATTACTCTGTGTGTAGCCACTGTTTCAGGACTAGGGCATGCGTGATTACCCAGAGGACTGAGAAATCTCTCTCTCACACACACACACACCTCTAACTCTGCATCTCCTAACATGGATGCGAAAAGTGCTGACAAGAAAAATCAAGCCTGGCTGAGGGAAAGATCAATACACACACACACACACACACACGAGGGAAATGTTTATTCCAGATAAGAGATATTCTATAGAGACATTTTAGAACCAATCCATACTACTGTTATCAGCTCTACCTATCCTATATAACCATTGGAATTACTGCTCATCAATGAGAGCGCGAACGAGCAGGAGATAGAAAGATGGAGACTTTATTTAAGTTCTAAAAAGCTAAGAGAAAAAAAAAGACTTCCTCAATGTCTTTGATGGACAGATCTCCATGGAAACACTGGTCATGGACCAATGAGTGGGCGGGAAGTTGGACTCAAGACCGAAACACTTCAAAAGGAGTTGCGACGGGAGAGAGGGGGAGGGAAGGAGGGTTGTGACGTGACCTTCCGCGAGGAAGAAAGAGTTGTCAGTCTAAATATGAAGGAGTACAGAGAGAAAGGGAGGAGGGGGATAGGGAGAGATCCCCCCCCCCCGCTCTCTCCATTCATGCACGGTACTGAATAACAGTCCTTCTAATCATGATAACCTAATTATTATAAGACTGAAGAGAGGAACAGCAGGAAGAGAATGGGAGAGAAAGAGGGAGAGTGAGAGAAAGAGAAAAAGAGGCGGGTGAGATAGGAAGAGAGAAAGAGGGTGAGAGAAAGTGTTCTGTTGCCGTGGAGATGGAAGAAAGGAGAGAGAAAGATATATATATATATATATCTATCTATTGGCCACTCAGGAGGACAAATTGTTTGACGCAACGGAAAACAGCGGACGTGTGCAGATTCTACAACTGGGGAGCTTTCTCCCTCTCTGTGTATGTGTGTGTGTGTGTTTGTGTGTGTGTGTGTGTGTGGTGTATATAGATATCTATCTATCTACATTACCGTTCAAAAGTTTAGGGTCCCTTAGAAATGTCCTTGTTTTTGAAAGAAAAAAAATGTGCTCGTCTATTAAAATAACATCAAAATTATCAAACCCAGTGTACAGTCGTGGCCAAAAGTTTTGAGAATAACACAAATATGAATTTTCACAAAGTTTTCTGCTTCAGTGTCTTTAGATATTTTTGTCAGATGTTACTATGAAATACTGAAGTATAATTACAAGTATTTCATAAGTGTCAAAGGCTTTTATTGACAATTACATGAAGTTGATACAAAGAGTCAAAATTTGCATTGTTGACCCTTCTTTTTCAAGACCTCTGCAATCCGCCCTGGCATGTTGTCAATTAACTTCTGGGCCACATCCAGACTGATGGCAGCCCATTCTTGCATAATCATGCTTGGAATTTGTCAGAATTTGTGGGGTTTTGTTTGTCCACCCGCCTCTTGAGGATTGACCACAAGTTCTCAATGGGATTAAGGTCTGGGGAGTTTCCTGGCCTAGGACCCAAAATATCTAAATTTTGTTCCCAGAGCCACTTAGTTATCACTTTTGCCTTATGGCAAGGTGCTCCATCATGCTGGAAAAGGCATTGTTCATCACCAAACTGTTCCTGGATGGTTGGGAGAAGTTGCTCTCGGAGGATGTGTTGGTACCATTCTTTATTCATGGCCGTGTTCTTAGGCAAAATTGTTAGTGAGCCCCACTCCATTGGCTGAGAAGCAACCCCACACATGAATGGTCTCAGGATGCTTTACTGTTGGCATGACACAGGACTGATGGTAGCGCTCACCTTGTCTTCTCCGGACAAGCTTTTTTCCGGATGCCCCAAACAATCGGAAAGGGGATTCATCAGAGAAAATGACTTGACCCCAGTCCTCAGCAGTCCAATCCCTGTACCTTTTGCAGAATATCATTCGGTCCCTGACGTTCTCCTCTAGAGAAGTGGCTTCTTTGCTGCCCTTCTTGACACCAGGCCATCCTCCAAAAGTCTTCTCCTCACTGTGTGTGCAGATGCACTCACACCTGCCTGCTGCCATTCCTGAGCAAGCTCTGTACTGATGGTGCCCCGATCCCGCAGCTGAATCAACTTTAGGAGACGGTCCTGGCGCTTGCTGTACTTTGAGTGCCCTGAAGCCTTCTTCACAACAATTTAACCGCTCTCCTTGAAGTTGATGATCCGGTAAATGGTGGATTTAGGTGCAATCTTACTGGCAGCAATATCCTTGCCTGTGAAGCCCTTTTCGTGCAAAACAATGATGATGGCACGTGATTCCTTGCAGGTAACCATGGTTGACAGAGGAAGAACAATGATTCCAAGCACCACCCTCCTTTTGAAGCTTCCAGTCTGTTATTCAAACACAATCAGCATGACAGGGTGATCTCCAGCCTTGTCCTCGTCAACACTCAAGCCTGTGTTAACGAGAGAATCACTGACATGATGTCAGCTGGTTCTTTTCTTGCTGGGCTGATATGCAGTGGAAATATATTTTGGGGATTCAGTTCATTTGCATGGCAAATAGGGACTTTGCAATTAATTGCAATTCATCTGATCACTCTTCATAACATTCTGGAGTATATGCAAATTGCCATCATACAAACTGAGGCAGCAGACTTTGTGAAAATTAAATTAAATTTGTGTCATTCTCAAAACTTTTGGCCACGACTGTACACATTGCATTTACATGTTGTAAATGACTATTGTAGCTGGAAACGGCAGATTTTTAATGGAATATCTACATAGGTGTACATAGGCACATTATCAGGAACCATCACTCCTGTGATCCAATGGCATGTTGTGTTAGCTAATCCAAGTTTATCGTTTTTAAAAGGCTAACTGATCATTTGAAAACAATTTTGCAATTATGTTAGCACAGCTGAAAATTATTTTGCTGATTAAAGAAGCAATAAAACTGTCCGTCTTTAGACTAGTTGAGTATCTGGAGCGTCAGCAATTGTGGGTTCGATTGCAGGCTCAAATTGGCCAGAAACAAAGAACTTTCTCCTGAAACTCATCAGTCTATTCTTGTTCGGAGAAATGAAGGCTATTCCATGCGAGAAATTGCCAAGAAACTGAAGATCTCTTACAACACTTCACAGAACAGCACAAACTGGCTCTAACCAGCATAGAAAGAGGAGTGGGAGGCCCCGGTGCACAACTGAGCAAGAGGACAAGTACATTAGAGTGTCTAGTTTGAGAAACAGATGCCTCAAAAGTCCTCAACTGGCAGCTTCATTAAATAGTACCCGCAAAACACGAATCTCAATGTCAACAGTGAAGAGGCGAGTCCGGGATGCTGGCCTTCTAGGCAGAGTTGCAAAGAAAAGATTAAGATGAGCAAAAGAACACAGACACTGGACAGAGGAAGATTGGGGGAAAAAAGTGTTGTGGACAGACGAATCGAAGTTTGAGGTGTTCGGATTACAAAGAAGAACATTCGTGAGATGCAGAAAAAATGAAAAGATGCTGGAGGAGTGCTTGACACCATCTGTCAAGCATGGTGGAGGCAATGTGATGTTCTGGGGGTGATCTGATGGTGGTAAAGTAGGACATTTGTACAGGGTAAAAGGGATCTTGAAGAAGGAAGGCTTTCACTCCATTTCGCAACGCCATGCCATACCCTGTGGACAGCGCTTAATTGGAGCCAACTTCCTCCTACAACAGGACAATGACCCAAAGCACAACTCCAAACTATGCAAGAACTATTTAGGGAAGAAGCAGTCAGCTGGTATTCGGTCTATAATGGAGTGGCCCGCACAGTCACCGGATCTTAACCCTATTGAGCTGTTGTGGGAGTAGCTTGATCGTATGGTATGTAAGAAGTGCCCATCAAGCCAATCCAATTTGTGGGAGGTACTTCAGGAAGCATGGCGTGAAATCTCTTCAGATTACCTCAACAAATTGACAACTGGAATGCCAAAGGTCTGCAATTGCTGCAAATGGAGGATTCTATGACAAAAGCAAAAGGACACAATTATCATTTAAATTAAAAATCAATATTTATAACCTTGTCAATGTCTTCACTATATTTCCTATTCATTTTGCAACTCATTTCATGGAAAACAAGGACATTTCTAAGTGACCACATAACTTTTTAACAGTAGTGTAGATTTGTTATTACTCGATTTAAAAAGATCTTGGTCAACCAAACAATTGACAAATGGGGTCAGCTCTAGTAAGTAGGTGTGCGTGTGTGTGTGTCCTTGATGCCGTGGTAAAGTTTGAGAAGTTCAAATAGGTAATTTGTATTTGGCTAAGGTGTATGTAAACTTCCGACTTCGTACGGACGTTTACATACACATTAGCCAAATACATTTAAACTCAGTTTTTCATAATTCCTGACATTTAATCCTAGTAAAAATTCCATGTCTTAGGTCAGTTAGGATGACCACTTTATTTTAACATTGTGTAATGTCAGAATAATAATAATTTCTTTCATGGCATTCCCAGTGAGTCAGAAGTTTACATACACTCAATTAGTATTTGGTAGCATTGCCTTTAAATGGTTTAACTTCGGTCAAACTTTTTGGGTAGCCTCCCACAAGTTTCCCACAATAAGTTGGGTGAATTTTGGCCCATTCCTCCTGACAGAGTTGGTGTAACTGAGTCAGGTTTGTAGGCCTCCTTGCTCGCACACACTGTTTCAGTTCTGCCCACAAATTTTCTATAGGATTGAGGTCATGGCTTTGTGATGGCCACTCCAATACCTTGACACTGTTGTCCTTATGCCACTTGCCACAAATTTGGAAGTATGCTTGGGGTCACTGTCCATTTGGAAGACCCATTTGTGACCAAGCTTTAACTTCTTGACTGATGTCTTGAGATGTTGTTTCAATATATCCACATAATTGTCCTGCCTCATGTTGCCATTGACTTTTTAATGTGCACCAGTCCCTCCTGCAGCAAAGCACCCCCGCAACATGATGCTGCCACCCCCGTGCTTCACGGTTGGGTGGTGTTCTTCGGCTTGCAAGCGTCCCCTCTTTTCCGCCAAACATAATTATGGTCATTATGGCCAAACAGTTCTATTTTTGTTTTATCAGACCAGAGGACATTTCTCCAAAAAGTACGATCTTTGTCCCCATTTGCAGTTGCAAACCGTAGTCTGGCTTTTGTTAATGGCGGTTTTGGAGCAGTGGTTTCTTCCTTGCTGAGCGGCCTTTCAGGTTATGTCGATATAGGACTCATTTTACTCTGGATATAGATATGTTTGTTCCTGTTTCCTCCAGCATCTTCACAAGGTCCGTTGCTGTTGTTCTGGGATTGATTTTCACATTTCACACCAAAGTAGGTTCATTTCTATGAGACACAAAGCGTCTCCTCCCTGAGCGGTTTGACGGCTGCGTGGTCCCATGGTGTTTATACTTCCGTACTATTGCTTCTTGTACAGATGAACATGGTACCTTCAGGCTTTTGGAAATTTCTCTCAAGGATGAACCAGACTTGTGGAGGTCTACAATTTTTTTCCTGAGGTCTTGACTGATTTCTTCTGTTATTCCCATGATGTCAAGCACAGAGGCACTGAGTTTGAAGGTAGGTCTTGAAATACATCCACAGGTACACTTCCAATTGACTCAAATTATGTCAATTAGCCTATCAGAACCTTCTAAAGTTATGACATCATTTTCTGGAATTTTCCAAGTTGTTTAAAGGCACAGTCAACTTACTGTTTGTAAACTTCTGACCCACTGGAATTGTGATACAGTGAATTATAAGTTAAATAATTTGTCTGTAAACAATTGTTGGAAAAATTACTTGTGTCATGCACAAAGTAGATGTCCTAACCGACTTGTCAAAACTATAGTTTGTTAACAAGAAATTTGTGGAGTGGTTGAAAAACGTATGTGTATGTAAACTTCCGACTTAAACTGTACATATTTTATTATTATTTTTTTTTTTTTTACATACAATTTTTAAATAATATATCTACAAATATATATTTTATTTTTTCCAGCTTCACTCCCTAAACCTGCACCTGAGAGTTTAAAGTTTGAATAGCAACAGCAGGACTCCACTACTGTGGCCAGAAGCTACCTCTCTCTCAACTTAATTGGATCCTAGTTTGGTCACCATTTGGGGAAGTTGCTAAAACCTCAAGACAAGTGACTGTTGAAGTAAGGAATTGGTTAACTTGAAGAGATTTGAGGAAAGTGAATTCCATATGATGCCCCAACCGGTGTTGTTCCTTAAACCTTGACTCTACCAGTGGGTACTATAGTCAGTGTCGAGTTGATCCATCAGATGGTCTAATGGGAGGTCATATGATGGGAAAGTCCATTAAAGTCTACAGTTTCTCCTGTCTCCCCAGGGCATCTCTCCATGGTCCTCCAGTAAAACTCTGAGCTGCTTGTTTCGGCCATGCTCTATGGCATTCTGCGATCCCCCTCACCTGGCATTTCCATTCCTACCAACGACCCCAGACACACTGGGAAAGACATCTGTAGATTCACTCTGGGAGAAAGGGGAGAGGGCTGGAAAATCCTGATTATATCCCCTTATTTATGGATTGGATGGTTTTTGTCAGAGAGGAAAAGGTCTGCGCCTACCACAAATTTCTCGCTTTGCTAAGTCCACCGTATTATACATGGTTATCCGTTACTCCTTATCTTGTATGGTAATTAGCAGAGAAAACATGATCCCTATTTTAGATGCCAGCAATTTGAAAAACAGAAAAAGTCGATTGTGCTGATTTACTGGCACATTGAACCATGTCGCGCGCCGTAGTTTCAAAACTCAGCGGATAGTGTTACAACAATGACGTCATATCTGAATTCTGCCATCTTGCTGCACGTTCGCCATTGGCCCTCTGTTGAGCGAACAGGCCTGACACCTTTGTTTAACCAGGTATGTTTACTCAGAACATTTAACTGAAAAATAGCTAAATGTGTTGCCAGTTCTAGACAGTAGGCTGTAAAAATACAAAAAGAGGAGAAAAAATAACCTCTGAGCAGTAACTAGAGAGGTTCAGTTAGAAACATGCACACACTGTGGAAGTGAAAAGAACAAGCATAAAGAAATAGGCAGACACACACACGCACACACACACACAAACAAACAAACAAGCACATCAACTAGCCCTCATTAGCATCGCTGATCAGCCCTGGGTCATTAGCGAGGCTGGTGAGAGGAAGCTCAGCGGCATGGACGACCATAAAAGGAAAACGAACACATAGAAATGCTACGCCACGGTAACCGAACGCCGCTTCACTCAGTTGACTTCTTTCCAACCGCCTCAAGAGTGTTTTAACCACAACCAGACAAACAACCACAGATTCCCCATCAATCAACTATAGTTTGGCTCCAATGAATGTATTCTCCATACAGTACATGAAAACACACACGGTGAGTGTGTTTGGCTCTATTCCCAGTATGAAACACCATGTCCTTCACAGGGCCGCATGGGTTCTCGTTTTGGCCTCTGACAAGACCAGGAAGTGATAGAGGATAGAATAGAGAAACAAGCCATGGAGCAGAGCTCCAGCACCAGGAACCTTCCATATTGATACAGCCAACCCAGAATGAATAGAATATCAGCATTGAAGTAGCTTTGTCAGATCTCAAAACAACTTTGTTTTTATCTAACAACGTGTTGGATTACAGTGATCCAAATACAGATAGACGTCCCACTGAGTCTGTGTCGATAACTCCAAAGGGGAGTCATTCGCGTTCCTCATCCTGCCTGTGTGCGGTTTTACAGATGTCTGTCAGGTTGAAGGTTTATGACACAAGCATGCGCACAGGCACGCACGCACACACACACACACACACACAGATGTGCATGCTAATAATACATCCTCTCCCTGCAAGCCTGCCTCAGACCAAAGGACAGCAATTACTGTAAATGTTGGAGTGAGAGAAAAGAGAAGAGCAATATAGATGGAATAGCTTGGTTGTCACTGCTAGAGCCAATTTCTATTAAAACATCCCTCTACCCACCACCATTTCAAACAAATAAGCAGGGACACACACAAACCCCTACACTACATCTCTTCTCCTCAAACCCTCCACCCTCCCCATGAATTCTTCAGTCTAGTAAACACTATAACAAATGGGACTACATTCCATTTCAGCAGAGTAACAGCATGGATGGGGGTAGGCTGTTCTGATACATTAACATTATTTCACACACACACACACACACACACACACACACACACACTGTAAGTCAATACAACTAATGTGTTCCTCTATCTGTGTCTTAAACCATATGTCTGCCGACACACTGGTCCTGTAATCATTACACTAATATGTGGATAAACTAATTAGCAGAGGATCCATGGTAGTGTCTGGGTGGGATAACTGGCGTGGGCTGGGGCAGAACATGCTAGTGAGATAACGCTACACACACACACACACACACACTACTGTGACACACAGGGCAGGATTAAGACATTTCTGACTCCAGCTGATAGAGTATAATTACAGTGCTGCATATTCTCTCCTCCATTCATCCATTCTCTCCTTACCTCCATTGTCTGGCTGACACCCATAATGACTCCCTCCTCGGTTTCGCATTTCTTTCCCTTTGTTACTAAACTACTGTCAGGATCATATTATGTATTTTATTGTACACATATATATAATACATATATTTGTATAATTGAGCAGACCCTCGTATCCAGAGTGACTTACAGTTTGTGCATTCAATTTAAGATAGCATAGGGATGACGTGGCGGGCAGGGGGGTCAAGTGCAAGTGCTGGTTCAGGTTTCGAGTTGAGGACGAGGATTATTTAAGATACTGTTTGAAGAGGTAGGGTTTCAGACGTTTTCAGATGATGGACAGGGACTCTGCTGTCCTAGCTTCAGGTGGAAGCTCGTTCCACCATTTGAGTGACAGGACAGAGAAGCGCTTGGACTGGGCTGTAGGGGTGAGAGGGGCCTGTAGGGTACTACCTTCTGTAGGGGTGAGAGGACCAAAAGACCTGAGGTTGCTGGGATGTAGGGTTTGAGCCTGAAGGTAGGGAGGGGAAGTCCCTCTTGCTGTTCCATAGGTAAGCAACATGGTCTTGTAGTGGAGGCAAGCTTCGACTGGAAGCCAGTGGAGTGTATGGAGGAGCGGGGTAACATAAAAGAAATTGGGAATTTTGAAAACCATACGGGCTGCAGCGTTCTGGATAAGTTGCAGGGGTTTGATGGCACAAGCAGGGAGCCCAGCCAACAGCAAGTTGCAGTAGTCCAGACAGGAGAGGATAATGCCTGGATTAAGTCCTACGCCCTATCCTGTGTGAGGTAGGGTCGTACTCTACCAATGCCGTAGAGCATAAACCTGCAGGAATGAGTAACTGATTTGATGTTTGCAGAGAACAACAGGGTGCTGTCAGGGAAGACGCCAAGGTTCTTTGCACTCTGTGAGGGCGACACTGTGGAGTGTGGAGAGGTCTTTGAGCGGGCAGGCCTTCCCCGGGAGGAAGAGCAGCATGGTCTGGTCAAGGTTGAGCTTGAGGTGGTGGGCCGACAGGTGGTGGGCCGACAGTTGAGATACTGTATTTGCCAGGCACACAGAGATGCGTGTCGCCACTTGGGTGTCAGTGGCAGCAGTGGCTGTAGTAGTAGCAGCAGCAGTGGCTGTAGCAGTCTTCCGGCGCCGACTGAGATGGCCGCCTCGCTTCGCGTTCCTAGGAAACTATGCAGTTTTTTGTTTTTTTTACGTGTTATTTCTTACATTAGTACCCCAGGTCATCTTAGGTTTCATTACATACAGTCGAGAAGAACTACTGAATATAAGATCAGCGCCAACTCACCATCAGTACGACCAAGAATATGTTTTCCGCGACGCGGATCCGGTGTTCTGCCTTACAAACAGGACAACGGAATGGATCGCATGCAGCGACCCAAGGAAACGACTCCGAAAAAGAGGGAAACGAGGCGGTGTTCTGGTCAGACTCCGAAAAAGGGCACACCACTCCCCAGCATTCTTCTTGCCAATGTCCAGTCTCTTGACAACAAGGTTGACGAAATCCGAGCAAGGGTAGCATTCCAGAGGGACATCAGAGACTGCAACGTTCTCTGCTTCACAGAAACATGGCTTACTGGGAAGACGCTATCCGAGGCGGTGCAGCCAACGGGTTTCTCCACGCATCGCGCCGACAGAAACAAACATCTTTCTGGTAAGAAGAGTGGCGGGGGCGTATGCCTCATGACTAACGAGACATGGTGTGATGAAGGAAACATACAGGAACTCAAATCCTTCTGTTCCCACGCTGAGGTCTGTCCAACGCTGGTCAGACCAAGCTGACTCCACACTCCAAGACTGCTTCCATCACGTGGACTGGGACATGTTTCGTATTGCGTCAGATGGAAATATTGACGAATACGCTGATTCGGTGTGCGAGTTCATTAGAACGTGCGTCGAAGATGTCGTTCCCATAGCAACGATAAAAACATCCCCAAACCAGAAACCGTGGATTGATGGCAGCATTCGCGTGAAACTGAAAGCGCGAACCACTGCTTTTAATCAGGGCAAGGTGTCTGGTAATATGTCCGAATATAAACAATGCAGCTATTCCCTCCGCAAGGCTATTAAACAAGCTAAGCGTCAGTATAAAGACAAAGTGGAATCTCAATTCAATGGCTCAGACACAAGAGGCATGTGGCAGGGTCTACAGTCAATCACGGACTACAAGAAGAAACCCAGCCCAGTCACGGACCAGGATGTCTTGCTCCCAGGCAGACTAAATCACTTTTTTTGCCCGCTTTGAGGACAATACAGTGCCACTGACACGGCCTGCAACGAAAACATGCGGTCTCTCCTTCACTGCAGCCGAGGTGAGTAAGACATTTAAACGTGTTAACCCTCGCAAGGCTGCAGGCCCAGACGGCATCCCCAGCCGCGCCCTCAGAGCATGCGCAGACCAGCTGGCCGGTGTGTTTACGGACATATTCAATCAATCCCTATACCAGTCTGCTGTTCCCACATGCTTCAAGAGGGCCACCATTGTTCCTGTTCCCAAGAAAGCTAAGGTAACTGAGCTAAACGACTACCGCCCGTAGCACTCACTTCCGTCATCATGAAGTGCTTTGAGAGACTAGTCAAGGACCATATCACCTCCACCCTACCTGACACCCTAGACCCACTCCAATTTGCTTACCGCCCAAATAGGTCCACAGACGATGCAATCTCAACCACACTGCACACTGCCCTAACCCACCTGGACAAGAGGAATACCTATGTGAGAATGCTGTTCATCGACTACAGCTCGGCATTCAATACCATAGTACCCTCCAAGCTCGTCATCAAGCTCGAGACCCTGGGTCTCGACCCCGCCCTGTGCAACTGGGTACTGGACTTCCTGACGGGCCGCCCACAGGTGGTGAGGGTAGGCAACAACATCTCCTCCCGCTGATCCTCAACACGGGGCCCCACAAGGGTGCGTTCTGAGCCCTCTCCTGTACTCCCTGTTCACCCACGACTGCGTGGCCATGCACGCCTCCAACTCAATCATCAAGTTTGCGGACGACACAACAGTGGTAGGCTTGATTACCAACAACGACGAGACGGCCTACAGGGAGGAGGTGAGGGCCCTCGGAGTGTGGTGTCAGGAAAATAACCTCACACTCAACGTCAACAAAACTAAGGAGATGATTGTGGACTTCAGGAAACAGCAGAGGGAACACCCCTATCCACATCGATGGATCAGTAGTGGAGAGGGTAGCAAGTTTTAAGTTCCTCGGCATACACATCACAGACAAACTGAATTGGTCCACTCACACTGACAGCGTCGTGAAGAAGGCGCAGCAGCGCCTCTTCAACCTCAGGAGGCTGAAGAAATTCGGCTTGTCACCAAAAGCACTCACAAACTTCTACAGATGCACAATCGAGAGCATCCTGGCGGGCTGTATCACCGCCTGGTACGGCAACTGCTCCGCCCTCAACCGTAAGGCTCTCCAGAGGGTAGTGAGGTCTGCACAACGCATCACCGGGGGCAAACTACCTGCCCTCCAGGACACCTACACCACCCGATGTTACAGGAAGGCCATAAAGATCATCAAGGACATCAACCACCCGAACCACTGCCTGTTCACCCCGCTATCATCCAGAAGGCGAGGTCAGTACAGGTGCATCAAAGCTGGGACCGAGAGACTGAAAAACAGCTTCTATCTCAAGGCCATCAGACTGTTAAATAGCCACCACTAACATTGAGTGGCTGCTGCCAACACACTGTCATTGACACTGACCCAACTCCAGCCACTTTAATAATGGGAATTGATGGGAAATGATGTAAATATATCACTAGCCACTTTAAACAATGCTACCTTATATAATGTTACTTACCCTACATTATTCATCTCATATGCATATGTATATACTGTACTCTAGATCATCGACTGCATTCTTATGTCACTAGCCACTTTAACTATGCCACTTTGTTTACTTTGTCTACATACTCATCTCATATGTATATACTGTACTCGATACCATCTACTGTATGCTGCTCTGTACCATCACTCATTCATATATCCTTATGTACATATTCCTTATCCCCTTACACTGTGTATAAGACAGTAGTTTTGGAATTGTTAGTTAGATTACTTGTTGGTTATCACTGCATTGTCGGAACTAGAAGCACAAGCATTTCGCTACACTCGCATTAACATCTGCTAACCATGTGTATGTGACAAATAAAATTTGATTTGATTTGATTTGATAGGAGAGACCATGTGAGGATATAACGGTGCCAAGTGACTTGGGGTACAGAGCGAAGAAGAGAGGGCCTAAAACCGATCCCTGTGGGACACAGAACATCATTCTGAGAGAATTCCACATGGGTTGTGCGCGTGGGGTACACTAAATTAAAATGGATGCAGCCAAGGAGTGGGGAGCGTCTGTAAAGCCTACAGAGAGATGAAGTTGCATGGAAAAAGGAATGGGGTGGTGAAATAATTTTCTGACATGGACAAAGGAACTCAAAGGATGTGATGATATTAATTAACAAACATTTTGATCTGAATGTGCAAATAATCAGGAATGATTCGCAAGGAAGGTGGATCCTTTTGAATATGAAAGTGGATGAAAAAGAGATTTGGCTCATTGATCTATATGGTCCAAATCAGGATGATCCACACTTCTTCGAAAACATTTATACCAATTTATGGAACTTACAGGCAACACATGATCTAATCATTACGGTAGGAGGCTATAACAGTGTTTTGTACCTCAATGGACCGTAAAGGTAATCACTCTACAAACTATCATCACCGTGCCCTTAAGGAAATCACAAATATTATGGACACATTAGAAATAGTGGATAGTTGGAGACTAAAAAAAACCCAACCTAGTGAGATATACATGGAGGAGTCTTAATCAAGCTAGTCGTCTTGACTACTTTCTTGTCTCTTTCATCAAAGGTTAATAGGAGACAGAATGCGATCGGATCATCATCTAATTGGCATTCACATAACTCTTATAGAGTTTCCACGTGGACGGGGATATTGGAAATGTAATCAAAGTTTACTGGAGGACAACTTATTTTGAACTAAGACAAAATCATTTTTATAACATAATTTTTCCAGTATAATATAGGTTCAGCATATCCCCTTATTGTTTGGGATACCTTTAAATGTACCTTCAGGGGTCATTCAATTCAATATTCATCAATAATAACAAAGCAGTTTCTGGCTAAAGAAACAAGACTAACAAGGGAAATCCATGAACTAATAGTACAGGTAGATGGCAATAAAAACAATACTACAGAGATACAAAATAAATTAGAGGAACAACAAAAAGAACTTGAGGAACTTATTCAAGAACGATCTAATGTCATCTATTACAAAAATAAAGCAAACTGGATGGAATATGGAGAAAAATGCACAAAATTCTTCCTGAATCTCCAATACAGGAACACTAACAAAAAGAATTTGCAGAAACTCGTTACTGAAGACAGAGTCATCTATGATTCTCTGAATGATATTTTAAGGAGGAAGCTAATTCTTTTAGGCAGATGTTCTCTTTTCCATCTCATCCTTTCCCACTGAATGAAGATTACGGTAAGGAATTCTTTCCAAATAATAATAAAACATGGAAAATTTACAAATGTACAGAAAGATCAGTGCGAAGGCCAAATTACAGAGGAATAACTTTTTGAGGCTATTAAATCCTTTCAGTCTGGAAAAACCCCAGGGTTTGATGGCATACCGGTAGAGGTATATCAAGTCTTTTTTGATATACTAAAAGCTCCATTGTTAGATTGTTTTAACTACTCATATAGAAATGGTAGTCTGTCAGGTACTCAGCAGGAAGGTCTGATTTCTCTATTATTAAAACAAGACCCATATGGCAAATATAAAGACTGTCTATCTAAAACACTGGTGGCCCCTTACACTTCAATGTTGTGATGCAAAAATACGAGCAAAATGCATAGCGCTCAGAATTAAAAGGGTTTTACCAGGTATTGTTCATCCTGATCAAATACAACATTTACAGCTTACCTACAAAATAGGCTGGATGGTGAAGTAGACATACTCTGTATTCAAATCACAAAATATATAAATAAGCTCTCCACAATGAATTTCAGTAGAAAACTTGTAAAAATAGACCAGATCCTGCAACCCTGGAGAGGTAAATACCTGTCTATTTATGGGAAAATGGCCCTGATTAACTCCTTAGTCATATCTCAGTTTACTCACTTACTTATGGAGCTGCCTACTCCTGATTCGTTTTTTTTCAAATCATATGAGCAAAAAATATTTAGCTTTATCTGGGACGCCAAACCAGACAAAATAAAACGTGCCTATCTATATAATGAATATGAATTGGGTGGGTTGAGATTATTAAATATAAAAGCACTAAACCTCTAAAAGCTTCACTCATTCAAAAGTTTTACTTGAACCCTAAATGGTTCTCAAGTAGATTAATAAGAAAAGCTCATCCATTGTTTAGAAATGGCCATTTTGCCTTTGTGCAGATTGCCATGTCTCATTTTCAAATAATTGAAAATTATACTTTTTTCAAAGTATCTGCCTTTTTCAAACAAGCATTGCAGAGCTGGCTACAATTTCAATTTCATCCCCCTGAAAAGATAGAACAAATATTATGGCTGAACTAAAATGTGCTGGTTGATAAAAGACCTGTATTAATGGGCGGCAGCGTAGCCTAGTGGTTAGAGCGTTGGACTAGTAACCGGAAGGTTGCGAGTTCAAACCCCCGAGCTGACAAGGTTCAAATCTGTCGTTTTGAACAGGCAGTTAACCCACTGTTCCCAGGCCGTCATTGAAAATAAGAATGTGTTCTTAACTGACTTGCCTAGTTAAATAAAGGTAAAAAAAATGGGATAGATGTTTGAAAATGGTATTTTGTTCTTAAATGATATTGTAAATTGTAATGGTAGAGTTATGGTCTTCATGGAGTTATCAGAATTGTACGGGAAGGTCTGCTCAATCCAAGAGTACAACCAATTGATTACAGCATTGCCCCAAAAATAGAGGAGGCAGGTGGCAGTGGGAGGAGGTAGGGAACTGGTCTGTCTGCCCAATATAAAGGATCAAAACTGTCAGAGGAATAAAAATAGCATAAATAGGAAAGTATACCAGTTTCATTTGAGGACCAGGATGTTGACAACTCTGCCATACAGATTGCAAAATAGTTGGGAAGAGATTTTTGATGTACCAGATTCCATGGTACAGGGTGTTGATATATAAAACAACGCAAGATTCAAGATAGGATAAAGTAATCCTTCTCACCCCCCCCCCCTTAAAAGATTTAGATGCACTATTGTAAAGTGGCTGTTCCACTGGATGTCATAAGGTGAATACACCAATTTGTAAGTCGCTCTGGATAAGAGCGTCTGCTAAATGACATAAATGTAATGTAAATGTAAGACTTTGTGTTTTTCAGCTAAAATTATATAGAATTCTTGCCACCAACAAAATGTTGAATATTTGGGGCATAAAATCATCGAAGCTCTGCAGATTCTGTTGTGAGGATACAGAATCAATAGACCATTTATTTTGGTATTGCCCTCAGGTAGCCTGTTTCTGGTCTCAGGTTCAGGAACGGCTGAAAATGCATAGCATTGATCTAAAATTGTTCCTAGAAATAGTACTGTTAGGAGATCTGGAGAGACTGGGTCTCGAATGGTTGAGGGACAGCTATTGGGGAACTGTGGGGGGGATCTTGGAGGGTTCGGGTTTCACAAGATTGTGATCATGAAAAAGGAAACTATGACATATATTTTATATCACTATCATGCACACGCACCCTCACACATAAGGATGGCTCTGCTGCAGAAAGACTGATACATGTTTGATAGTAGTAGTAGACACCCTCACACATAAGGATGGCTCTGCTGCAGAAAGACTGATACATGTTTGATAGTAGTAGTAGACACCCTCACACATAAGGATGGCTCTGCTGCAGAAAGACTGATACATGTTTGATAGTGTCTTGATGCTGTATTGTTTGTCCTTCATGTTCTAATACTTTGTTACCCCTTCCTTTAATAAATAATCACATTTAAAAAGCCTACAGGGAGAGGTGCAAATAGGTACAGAAAATACACACAGTTGCCAAAGCTACATAAAGAGGAAAAATGAGATCTGAAAATAACTAGGTAAGACACTCAAGTGAGAGAGTGGTGGTGGATCCTTCCTCTCTTTCCTTCCTCCAATAACTCCACAAAACAGTCTTTTTTACTGCGACGGTCTTCGTTTTGTGACAAAAACCGCCACGACCACGACTGCCGCCTACAGGGGAGACTGAAGTAATAACATGAATTGCCTAGTAGAAGTTGAGAGTACACCTCCCTTCACTAATTGCTGACTGCCAAGGAGAGGTGAACCCCCCCACACCCCCCCATAGCAGCCACTGATTACCAAAAAAAAGTCACAAATTGCCCTGACCCTTGATCCTGGTTGATGTGTCAACAACTATCTGAAAATGATGAGCAGTCAGCATTTCACCCACCAAGTAGGACACTGGGAAGACAGACAGCACTTAAAGTAGATGGCCCTAGCTAGAGGTACAGTACCAGACCACAACAGATAAAGATAAACATGTAGATTAGCTAAATGTGGATCAAATGCTCATTGAAGAATCGGAAATGTTTTTATTTTCACCTTTATTTAACCAGGTAGGCCAGTTGAGAACAAGTTCTCATTTACAACTGAGACCTGGCCAAGATAAAGCAGAGCAGTGCGACACAAACAACAACATGGTTAGACATGGAATAAACAAACGTACAGTCAATAACACAATAGAGAAAGTCAACACAATAGGAAGTCAATATACAGTGTGTGCAAATGAGGTAAGATTAGGGAGATAAGGCAATAAATAGGCCATAGTGGCGAAGTAATTACAATTTAGCAATTAACAATGGAGTGAGATGTGCAGAAGATGAATGTGCAAGTAGAGATACAGGCGTGCAAAGGAGAAAAAACAAAAAAAACAATAATATGGGGATGATGTAGTTGGATGGGCTATTTACAGATGGGCTATGTACAGGTGCAATGATCTGTGAGCTGCTCTGACAGCTGATGCTTAAAGTGAGTGAGGGAGATATAAGTCTCCAGCTTCAGTGATATTTGCAATTCCTTCCTGTCATTGGCAGCAGAGAACTGGAAGGAAAGGAGGAATTGGCCAAAGGAGGAATTGGCTTTGGGGGTGACCAGTGAAAAATACCTGCTGGAGCGCGTGCTATGGGTGGGTGCTGCTATGGTGACCAGTGAGCTAAGATATGGCGGGGCTTTACCTAGCAAAGATTTATAGATGACCTGGAGCCAGTGGGTTTGGCGATGAATATGAAGCGAGTGCCAGCCAACAAGAGCATACAGGTCGCAGTGGTGGGTAGTATATGGGGCTTTGGTGACAAAACGGATGGCACTGTGATAGACTGCATCCAATTTGCTGAGTAGAGTTTTGGAGGCTATTTTGTAAATGACATTGTCAAATACAATGTACCCACATTCAAAAAAAAAAAAAAATGCAGGTATTTCTGAACAGGCATGTTGTAGTTTGAGTTTGATATGTGTGAGAGTTTCTGAGGAGCCCATGAACACAGCAGCATTATGTTGTAGCTTATAGTAGCCACAGTCTCCTCCCCTGGCTCACACAGCTCAATGTTACACCGTCCTATTTCACAGCTGTAATAGGATGCAACAATTTATGGCTAAGGCAGACATTCAGTCCATACACTGTAATATACAGAATTGGGTGTGTTATTAATTCAGTAATATCCAGTGCACTGCACACACAAAGGAGTAGCCTAGCTCGCACCATGGTTAAAGCAGCATTATATAGGAGGTTCTGGCTCCCTTGAGTCCACACATACACACTATGCTGTTCCTTCATGAAATAAGAGAGGTGAGGAAAGAGAGAGTAGGAAAAAAGAAAATGAGGATAGAACTGAGAAATTAGGATAGAAAAAAAGAAGAGAGGAGTGAGAAGAGGATAGGAGGAGGAGAAGAGAGGACAGGAACCGATACGAGAGGAGAAGAAGAGAGGATAGGAACAGATAGGAGAGGAGGAGAAGAAGGGATAGGAGCAGATAGGAGAGGAGGAGAAGAGAGGATAGGAACAGATAGGAGAGGAGGAGGAGAAGAGAGGATAGGAACAGATAGGAGAGGAGGAGGAGAAGAGAGGATAGGAAGATAGAAGAGGAGGAGAAGAGAGGATAGGAAGATAGGAGAGGAGGAGAAGAGAGGATAGGAAGATAGGAGAGGAGGAGAAGAGTGAATAGGAACAGATAGGAGAGGAGGAGAAGAGCGAATAGGAACAGATAGGAGAGGAGGAGAAGAGAGGATAGGAACAGATAGGAGAGGAGGAGAAGAGAGGATAGGAACAGATAGGAGAGGAGGAGAAGAGAGAATAGGAACAGATAGGAGAGGAGGAGAAGAGAGGATAGGAACAGATAGGAGAGGAGGAGAAGAGAGGATAGGAACAGATAGGAGAGGAGGAGAAGAGAGGGTAGGAACAGATAGAAGAGGAGGAGAAGAGAGGATAGGAACAGATAGAAGAGGAGGAGAAGAGAGGATAGGAACAGATAGGAGAGGAGGAGAAGAGAGAATATGAACAGATAGGAGAGGAGGAGAAGAGAGGTTAGGAACAGATAGGAGAGGAGGAGAAGAGAGGATAGGAACAGATAGGAGAGGAGGAGAAGAGAGGATAGGAACAGATAGGAGAGGAGGAGAATAGGGGATAGGAACAGATAGGAGAGGAGGAGGAGAGGATAGGAACAGATAGGAGAGGAGGAGAAGAGAGGATAGGAACAGATAGAAGAGGAGGAGAATAGGGGATAGGAACAGATAGGAGAGGAGAAGAGAGAATAGGAACAGATAGGAGAGGAGGAGAATAGGGGATAGGAACAGATAGGAGAGGAGAAGAGAGGATAGGAACAGATAGGAGAAGAGAGGATAGGAACAGATAGGAGAGGAGGAGGAGAAGAGAGAATAGGAACAGATAGGAGAGGAGGAGAAGAGAGGATAGGAACAGATAGGAGAAGAGAGGATAGGAACAGATAGGAGAAGAGAGGATAGGAACAGATAGGAGAAGAGAGGATAGGAACAGAAAGGAGAAGAGAGGATAGGAACAGATAGGAGAAGAGAGGATAGGAACAGATAGGAGAAGAGAGGATAGGAACAGATAGGAGAGGAGGAGAAGAGAGAATAGGAACAGATAGGAGAGGAGGAGAAGCGGGGATAGGAACAGATAGGAGAGGAGGAGAAGCGGGGATAGGAACAGATAGGAGAGGAGGAGAAGCGGGGATAGGAACAGATAGGAGAGGAGGAGAAGCGGGGATAGGAACAGATAGGAGAGGAGGAGAAGCGGGGATAGGAACAGATAGGAGAGGAGGAGAAGAGAGGATAGGAACAGATAGGAGAGGAGGAGAAGAGAGGATAGGAACAGATAGGAGAGGAGGAGAAGAGAGGATAGGAACAGATAGGAGAGGAGGAGAAGAGAGGATAGGAACAGATAGGAGAGGAGGAGAAGAGAGGATAGGAACAGAAAGGAGAGGAGGAGAAGAGAGGATAGGAACAGATAGGAGAGGAGGAGAAGAGAGGATAGGAACAGATAGGAGGAGGAGGAGAAGAGAGGATAGGAACAGAAAGGAGAGGAGGAGAAGAGAGGATAGGAACAGAAAGGAGAGGAGGAGAAGAGAGGATAGGAACAGAAAGGAGAGGAGGAGAAGAGAGGATAGGAACAGATAGGAGAGGAGGAGAAGAGAGGATAGGAACAGAAAGGAGAGGAGGAGAAGAGAGGATATGAACAGAAAGGAGAGGAGGAGAAGAGAGGATAGGAACAGATAGGAGAGGAGGAGAAGAGAGGATAGGAACAGAAAGGAGAGGAGGAGAAGAGAGGATAGGAACAGATAGGAGAGGAGGAGAAGAGAGGATAGGAACAGATAGGAGAGAAGGAGAAGAGAGGATAGGAACAGATAGGAGAGGAGGAGAAGAGAGGATAGGAACAGATAGGAGAGGAGGAGAAGAGGGGATAGGAACAGAAAGGAGAGGAGGAGAAGAGAGGGATAGGAACAGATAGGAGAGGAGGAGAAGAGAGGATAGGAACAGATAGGAGAGGAGAGATAGGAACAGAAAGGAGAGGAGGAGAAGAGAGGATAGGAACAGATAGGAGGAGGAGGAGAAGAGAGGATAGGAACAGAAAGGAGGAGAAGAGAGGATAGGAACAGATAGGAGAGGAGGAGAAGAGAGGATAGGAACAGATAGGAGAGGAGGAGAAGAGAGATAGGAACAGATAGGAGAGGAGGAGAAGAGGGGATAGGAACAGATAGGAGAGGAGGAGAAGAGAGGATAGGAACAGATAGGAGAGGAGGAGAAGAGAGGATAGGAACAGATAGGAGAGGAGGAGAAGAGAGGATAGGAACAGATAGGAGAGGAGGAGAAGAGAGGGTAGGAACAGATAGAAGAGGAGGAGAAGAGAGGATAGGAACAGATAGAAGAGGAGGAGAAGAGAGGATAGGAACAGATAGGAGAGGAGGAGAAGAGAGAATATGAACAGATAGGAGAGGAGGAGAAGAGAGGTTAGGAACAGATAGGAGAGGAGGAGAAGAGAGGATAGGAACAGATAGGAGAGGAGGAGAAGAGAGGATAGGAACAGATAGGAGAAGAGAGGATAGGAACAGATAGGAGAAGAGAGGATAGGAACAGATAGGAGAGGAGGAGAAGAGAGGATAGGAACAGATAGAAGAGGAGGAGAAGAGAGAATAGGAACAGATAGGAGAGGAGGAGAATAGGGGATAGGAACAGATAGGAGAGGAGGAGAAGAGAGGATAGGAACAGATAGGAGAGGAGGAGAAGAGAGGATAGGAACAGATAGAAGAGGAGGAGAATATGGGATAGGAACAGATAGGAGAGGAGAAGAGAGAATAGGAACAGATAGGAGAGGAGGAGAATAGGGGATAGGAACAGATAGGAGAGGAGAAGAGAGGATAGGAACAGATAGGAGAAGAGAGGATAGGAACAGATAGGAGAAGAGAGGATAGGAACAGATAGGAGAGGAGGAGGAGAAGAGAGAATAGGAACAGATAGGAGAAGAGAGGATAGGAACAGATAGGAGAAGAAAGGATAGGAACAGATAGGAGAGGAGGAGAAGAGAGAATAGGAACAGATAGGAGAGGAGGAGAAGAGAGGATAGGAACAGATAGGAGAAGAGAGGATAGGAACAGATAGGAGAAGAGAGGATAGGAACAGATAGGAGAAGAGAGGAGGAACAGATAGGAGAAGAGGGATAGGAACAGATAGGAGAGGAGGAGAAGAGAGAATAGGAACAGATAGGAGAGGAGGAGAAGCGGGATAGGAACAGATAGGAGAGGAGGAGAAGCGGGGATAGGAACAGATAGGAGAGGAGGAGAAGGGGATAGGAACAGATAGGAGAGGAGGAGAAGCGGGGATAGGAACAGATAGGAGAGGAGGAGAAGAGAGGATAGGAACAGATAGGAGAGGAGGAGAAGAGGGATAGGAACAGATAGGAGAGGAGGAGAAGAGAGGATAGGAACAGATAGGAGAGGAGGAGAAGAGAGGATAGGAACAGATAGGAGAGGAGGAGAAGAGAGGATAGGAACAGAAAGGAGAGGAGGAGAAGAGAGGATAGGAACAGATAGGAGAGGAGGAGAAGAGAGGATAGGAACAGATAGGAGGAGGAGAGGAACAGAAAGGAGGAGAGAGAGAGGATAGGAACAGATAGGAGAGGAGGAGAAGAGGGATAGGAACAGAAAGGAGAGGAGGAGAAGAGGGATAGGAACAGATAGGAGAGGAGGAGAAGAGAGGATAGGAACAGAAAGGAGAGGAGGAGAAGAGAGGATATGAACAGAAAGGAGAGGAGGAGAAGAGAGGATAGGAACAGATAGGAGAGGAGGAGAAGAGAGGATAGGAACAGAAAGGAGAGGAGGAGAAGAGAGGATAGGAACAGATAGGAGAGGAGGAGAAGAGAGGATAGGAACAGATAGGAGAGAAGGAGAAGAGAGGATAGGAACAGATAGGAGAGGAGGAGAAGAGAGGATATGAACAGATAGGAGAGGAGGAGAAGAGGGGATAGGAACAGAAAGGAGGAGAAGAGAGGAGAACAGATAGGAGAGGAGGAGAAGAGAGGATAGGAACAGATAGGAGAGGAGGAGAAGAGGGGATAGGAACAGAAAGGAGAGGAGGAGAAGAGAGGATAGGAACAGATAGGAGGAGGAGGAGAAGAGAGGATAGGAACAGAAAGGAGGAGAAGAGAGGATAGGAACAGATAGGAGAGGAGGAGAAGAGAGGATAGGAACAGATAGGAGAGGAGGAGAAGAGAGGATAGGAACAGATAGGAGAGGAGGAGAAGAGAGGATAGGAACAGATAGGAGAGGAGGAGAAGAGGGGATAGGAACAGATAGGAGAGGAGGAGAAGAGAGAATAGGAACAGATAGGAGAGGAGGAGAAGAGAGGATAGGAACAGATAGGAGAGGAGGAGAAGAGAGGATAGGAACAGATAGAAGAGGAGGAGAAGAGAGGATAGGAACAGATAGGAGGAGGAGGAGAAGAGAGGATAGGAACAGATAGGAGAGGAGGAGAAGAGAGGATAGGAACAGATAGGAGAGGAGGAGAAGAGGGGATAGGAACAGATAGGAGGAGGAGGAGAAGAGAGGATAGGAACAGATAGGAGGAGGAGGAGAATATAAAAAAGGAGGGAAGATTGTAGATCATTAATTATAATACTAATCTGCCAAAACCAGCCCCTCCCCCTTTCACAGCAGTGTGTTGTGGGTAACAGAGCAATGATACGCTACAGCTCAAATTCTCTCTTGACTTAAGAGATGCCCAGACAGACACACACATTCCTCACTACATGTATTCGCATGGCTTTTGATTTGATTTGTTAGGATCCCCATTATCGACCGCTAGTCTTACCGGGGTCCGACACATAACGGAAAATACATTACCGACAAAAGACTACAATTTACAAAACTTTTTTTTTAACATTAACATGTAGTGTGCATCTACCAGTTACATGTCAGCACATACACACAACACGTAGGTCACATGGGGGAGAGGCATTGTGCCTTGAGATGTTGCTTTATTTGTTTTTTTAAAACGAGGTTTGCTGTTCACTTGCGCTATAAGAGATGTATAATACTGCACGTTTCCTTGCATTTGTTTTGGACCTGGGGACTGTTAAAAGACCCCTGCTGGCATGTCTGGTTGGGTAAGTGTGTGTGTGTCAGTACGGTGTGTAAATTGACTATGCAAACAATTTGGAATTTCCAACACGTTTCTTTCGTCAATTCTTTGCAAACAGAGACTGGCATACATTGTATAAATATTAGCCCTCTGATTACAATGAAGAGCAAGACATGAAACTCTGTTCTGGACCAGCTGCAACTTAACTAGATCTTTCTTTGCAGCACTTGACCATATGACTGCACAATAATCAAGATAAGATCAAACTAGAGCCTGAAGGACTTGCTTTGTGAAGTGTAGTGTCAAAAAAAAGAATCCCTTCGGAAAGTATTTAGACCCCTTGACTTTTTCCATTTTATTACAGCCTTATTCTGAAATTGACAAAATCGTTTTTTTCTCAATCTACACAAACCCACATGATGGCTAAGCAAAAACAGGTTTATAACAAGTTTTGCAAATGTATATAAAAAAACTGAAATATCACATTTCCATAAGTACTCAGACCCTTTACACAGTACTTTGTTGAAGCACCTTTGGTAGAGATTACAGCCTCGAGTCTTCTTGGGTATGGCGCTACAAGCTTGGCACACCTTAATTTTGGGAGTTTCTCCCATTCTTCTCTGCAAATTACCCACATCAAGCTCTGTCAGGTTGGATAGGGAGCGTCGCTGCACAGCTATTTTCAGGTCTCTTCAGAGATATTCGATGGGGTTCAAGTCCGGGCTCTGGCTGGGCTACTCAAGGACATTCAGAGACTGTCCTAAAGCCACTCTTGCGTTGTCTTGGCGTTGTGCTTAGGGTCATTGTCCTATTGGAAGGAGAACCTTAGCCTCAGTCTGAGGTCCTGAGCAGGATTTCATAAAGGATCTCTGTACCTTACTCCATTCATCTTTCCCTCGATCCTGACTAGTCTCCCAGCCCCTGCAAAACATCCCCACAGCATGATGCTGCCACCACCATGCTCCACCATAGCGATGGTGACTGGTTCCAACAGCCCACTTGGAGTTTGCCAATCTTGGTTTCAACAGACCAGAGAATCTTGTTTCTCATGGTCTGAGAGTCCTTTCGGTGCCTTTTGGCAAACTCCAAGTGGGCTGTCATGTGCCTTTTACTGAGGAGTGGCTTCCTTCTGGCCACTCTACCATAAAGGCCTGATTGGTGAAGTGCTGCAGAGATGGTTGTCCTTCTGGAAGGTTCTCAAATCTCCACAGAGGAAATCTAGAGCTCTGTCATAGTGATCCTCGGGTTCTTGGTCACCTCCCTGACCAAGGCCCTTCCTTCTCCCCTGATTGCTCAGCTCTAGGAAGAGTCTTGGTAGTTCCAAACTTCTTCCATTTAAGAACGATGGAGGCAACCGTGTTCTTGGAACCTTAAATGCTGCAGACACTTTTTGGTACCCTTCCCCAGATCTGTGCCTCGGAGCTCCTTCGACCTCATGGCTTGGTTTTTGCTTTGACATGCACTGTCAACTGTGGGACCTTATATAGACAGGTATGTGCCTTTCCAAATCAGGTCCAATCAATTGAATTGACCACAGGTGGACTCTAATCAAGTTGTAGAAACATCTCAAGGATGATCAATGGAAACAGGATGCACTGGAGCTCAAGTTTGAGACGCATAGCAAAGGGTCTGAATACTTATGTAAATACGTTTTAGTTTTTTGTTTTTTGACATTTGCAAAATTTCTAAAAACCTGTTTGCCATATCGTAGATTCAGAGCAGAGGTTAAAAAGCAATAACATAAGTTCTCAACAACAAGTTATGATCAATAATATTAAAGGCTGCACTGAAATATAACAGTACAGCTCCCACAAATGTTCTTATTATCAATTTCTTTCAACCAAGTCATTTGTGTCAGTGCAGTACATGTTGAGTGTCCTTCTCTATAAGCATGCTGAAAGTATGTTGTGAATTTGATTACAGAGAAATAGCATTGTATTTGGTCCCAAAAAATTCTACAGTTTGCTAAGAGCTGACAGCAAGCGGATCAGTCTTCTGTTAGAACCAGTAAAGGGCACTTTACCACTTTACCAAGACATGACATATAGGAGTGTCTATTAAGTCAGCTACCAGCCTCAGAAGCTTTCCATCTAAGTTGTCAATTGTCATTATTGATCAATATGTAATTTTCCCACCTCTCATATGGAATCATGTAGTAACAAAAAAGTGTTAAACAAATCAAAATATATTTGCCTTGATGACAACTTTGCACACTCTTGGCATTCTCTCAACCAGCTTCGCCTGGAAAGCTTTTACAACAGTCTTGGAGGAGTTCCCTCATATGCTGAGCACTTGTTGGCTGCTTTTCCTTCACTCTGCAGTCCAACTCAACCCAAACCATCTCAATGGGTTGAGGTCGGGTGATTGTGGCAGCAAGGTCATCTGATGCAGCACTCCATCACTCTGCTTCTTGGTCAAATAGCCATTACACAGCTTGGAGGTGTGTTGAGTCATTGTCCTGTTGAAAAACAAATGATAGTGGGACTAAGCGCAAACCAGATGGGATGGAGTATCGCTGCAGAATGCTGTGGTAGCCATGCTGGTTAAGTGTGCCTTGAATTCTAAATAAATCACAACAGTGTCACCAGCAAAGCACCCCCACACCATCACCTCCATGCTTCATAGTGGGAACCACACATGTGGAAATCATCTGTTCACCTACTCTGTCTTTTACAAGGACACGCCGGTTGGTACCAACAATCTCCAATTTGGACTCATCAGACCAAAGGACTGATTTTCACCGGTCTAATGTCCATTGCTCGTGTTCCTTGGCCCAAGCAAGTCTCTTCTCCTTTAGTAGTAGGTTTCTTTTTGCAATTGAACCATAAAGGCCTGATTCACGCAGTGAACAGTTGATGTTGAGATGTGTCTGTGACTTGAATGCTGTGAAGCATTTATTTGGCTGCAATTTCTGAGGCTGGTAACTCTAATGAGCTTATACTCTGCAGCAGAGGTAATTCTGGGTCTTCCTTGCCTGTGGCGGTCCT
This sequence comes from Oncorhynchus nerka, assembly GCF_034236695.1. Lineage (NCBI taxonomy): Eukaryota > Metazoa > Chordata > Actinopteri > Salmoniformes > Salmonidae > Oncorhynchus > Oncorhynchus nerka. The sequence continues at coordinate 51,703,695 of NC_088407.1, forward strand.
CATTTGAGCCAGTTTCATCATGGTGCTTGGTGGATTTTACTACTGCACTTGAAGAAACTTTCAAAGTTCTTGAAATTCTCCGGATTGACTGATCTTCATGTCTTAAAGTAATGATAGACTGTCGTTTCTCTTTGCTTATTTGAGCTGTTCTTGCCATAATATGGACTTGGTCTTTTACAAAATAGGGCTATCTTCTGTATACCACCCCTACCTTGTCAAAACACAACTGATTGGCTCAAACACATTAACCTGTTGCGACTCTAGGGGCAGTATTTTAATTTTTGGAGAAAAAAAAGTTCGCGTTTTAATTAGAATATGCATATAATTGACAGCTTAGGATAGAAAACACTAACGTTTCCAAAACTGTAAAGATATTGTCTGTGAGTATAACAGAAGTGATGTTGCAGGCGAAAGCCGGAGAAAAATCCAAGTGCCCCATATTTTGAAAGCACTGCGTTCCAATGAGTCCCTATTGAGCTGTGAATGTGCTATCAACCAGCTTACCCTTTCTACGTATTCCTCAAGGTGTCTACAGCATTGTGGCGTAGATTTACACATTTATGTTGAAGAATAGCCGTAGGCGGCTACATTGCGTAAGTGGTCACCTGATGGCTCCCAGGGTGACTCTCACGTAAAATACAGAGGTAGCCATTACTCCAATCAGTCCTACTGAAAAACGAATTGTCCCGACGGATATATTATCGAATAGATATTTGAAAAACACCTTGAGGATTGATTATAAACAACATTTGCCATGTTTCTGTCGATATTATGGAGCTAATTTGGAATATTTCTAGCCGTTTTCGTGACTGCAATTTCTGGGCGATTTCTCAGCCAAAACGTGAAGAACAAACAGAGCTACTTCGCCTACAAAAATATTATTTTGGGAAAAAATAACTTTGGCCATCTACCTGGGAGTCTTGTGAGTGAAAACAACCGAAGTTCATCGAAGGTAAACGATTTAATTTGATTGCTTTTCTGATTTTCATGACAAGGTTGCCTGCTGCTAGCAAGGCATAATGCTATGCTAGGCTATCGATAAACTTACACAAATGCTTGTCTAGCTTTGGCTGTAAAGCATATTTTGAAAATCTGAGATGACAGGGTGATTAACAAAAGGCTAAGCTGTGTTCCAATATATTTCACTTGTGATTTTCATGAATAGGAACATTTTCAAGGAAGATTTATGTCCGTTGTGTTATGCTAATTAGTGTCAGTCGATGATTACGCTCCCGGACCCGGGATGGGGAGTCACAAGAAGTTTTAAGAAGGAAAGAAATTCCACAAATTAATTTAACATGGCACACCTGTTAATTGAAATGCATTCCAGGTGACTACCTCATGAAGATGGTTGAGAGAATGCCAAGAGATGATGCAAAGCTGTCATCAAGGCAAAGAGTGACTACTCTGAAGAACTCAAACATAAAATATATTTTTGATTTGTTTAACACTTTTTTGGTTACTACATGATTCCATGTGTGTTATTTCATAGTTTTGAGGTCTTCACTATTATTTTACAAATGCAGACAATAGTAAAAATAAAGAAAAACCCTGGAATGAGTAGGTGTGTCCAAACTTTTGACTGGTACTGTAGATCACTGCATCCAATTAAAAGGTATACAGCTTAAGAACAAAGTTATTCAGTGTGATGAATGTGATGAATACATCTTGTTCCTGTAGTGTTTGTAAACACCCAGGTAGGTTGATTAATAACCTGAACCAGATTACCAAAGCCCCATATACTACTCACCACTGCGACCTGTATGCTCTCGTTGGCTGGCCCTTGATTCATATTTGTCGCCAAACCCACTGGCTCCAGGTCATCTATAAGTCTCTGCTAGGTAAAGCCCCGCCTTATCTCAGCTCTCTGGTCACCATAGCAGCACCCACCCATAGCACGCGCTCCAGCAGGTATATTTCACTGGTCATCCCCAAAGCCAATTCCTCCTTTGGCCGGTTTTCCTTCCAGTTCTCTGCTGTATGTTTGTTCATTCCATGTGTAACTCTGTATTGTTTGTGTCACACTGCTTTGCTTTATCTTGGCCAGGTCGCAGTTGTAAATGAGAACTTGTTCTCAACTGGCCTACATGGTTAAATAAAGGTGTTCTCAACTAGCCTACCTGGTTAAATAAAGGTGTTCTCAACTAGCCTACCTGGTTAAATAAAGGTGTTCTCAACTAGCCTACCTGGATAAATAAATGTGTTCTCAACTAGCCTACCTGGATAAATAAAGGTGTTCTCAACTGGCCTACCTGGTTAAATAAAGGTGTTCTCAACTAGCCTACCTGGTTAAATAAATGTGTTCTCAACTAGCCTACCTGGATAAATAAAGGTGTTCTCAACTAGCCTACCTGGATAAATAAAGGTGAAATACATTTAAAAATACAAAATGACAGGGACTGGTTCCAGAGAGAAGCTTCCTCTTGAGAGGACAGCTTGATGAAAACCAGTCAATATTTCAGGTCTCCAAGAAAGTAGACCTCTCTGTTTACATCACGTACACTATCAAGCATTTCACACACATTATTTAGATACTGACTGTTAGCACTTGGTATATAGCAACACCCAAAAAGAAAAGGCTTTAGATGAGGCAGCTGAACCTGCAACCACAACACTTCAATACCACTTGACATGAGATCTTCTCTAAGCATTACAGGGATATGGCTCTGAATATATACATCAACACCTTCCCCATAAGCATTCCTGTCTCTTCTATAGATGTTATATCCTTGTATTGCTACTGCCGTATCAAAGGAATTGAGTCTCAAATGGCTAATATATTAATGTTAGCAAGTTATTGACTTCATGAACCTTATTTCTAAGACTACCTATATTAATATGGGCTATTTTCATCCCTTTCCTGTGTAGCTGATCAGAGATGGACATAATATGGAAAGACATCATATGGAAAAGGATGGTGCTGAAAGAGTCTGTATCCCTCTCTCCCCCTCATCCCTCTTTCACTGAATCTGTGCCTCCATCCCTCCAGAGAGGGAGAGAGAGAGGTAGAGATATTTACACAGAGCAATAGCGAGAGGAAGAGAAAGAGCAGGGGGGAGAGTGATAGAAGTAGAGAGCGACAGATAGAAAGTGGGAGTTCAGGAGACAGGAGGAGAGGCTCTGTTGTTCACTGGGTTACATGCCGACCGTTGTGTGCGTGCGCGTCTCTGTGTAAAATGGTTCCCAGTCCAGGGGGAGGTGAAGCAGCATAACAATAAGGCATGTTGACGGGAAGTTCAAGGGGGAAGCAATAAAACATTGCATGGCCAGATGTAATCTGGCCCTGCTTATTGCACCATAGCAGAGCACAGACACACCAACACGCTCTCACAGCCTCACCTCAGAGTCTGACGTTTGTCCATAAACATCACAATTCGAAAGTTAAGTTTAGGCATTCATTCTGAACAGTTAAGGTTTGGGATAGTGTTAAAAAATATATATACACTGCTCAAAAAAATAAAGGGAACACTAAAATAACACATCCTAGATCTGAATGAATGAAATATTCTTATTAAATACTTTTTTCTTTACATAGTTGAATGTGCTGACAACAAAATCACACAAAAATGATCAATGGAAATCAAATGTATCAACCCATGGAGGTCTGGATTTGGAGTCAAAATTACACTCAAAATTAAAGTGGAAAACCACACTACAGGCTGAACCAACTTTGATGTAATGTCCTTAAAACAAGTCAAAATGAGGCTCAGTAGTGTGTGTGGCCTCCACGTGCCTGTATGACCTCCCTACGACGCCTGGGCATGCTCCTGATGAGGTGGAAGATGGTCTCCTGAGGGGAGAACGTTCTCCACGGCGTCTCCAGACTCTGTCACGTCTGTCACATGTGCTCAGTGTGAACCTGCTTTCATCTGTGAAGATCACAGGGCGCCAGTGGCGAATTTGCCAATCTTGGTGTTCTCTGGCAAATGCCAAATGTTCTGCACGGTGTTGGGCTGTAAGCACAACCACAACCTGTGGACGTCGGGCACTCATACCACCCTCATGGAGTCTGTTTCTGACCGTTTGAGCAGACACATGCACATTTGTGGCCTGCTGGAGGTCTTTTTGCAGGGCGCTGGCCGTGCTCCTCCTGCTCCTCCTTGCAAAAAGGCGGAGGTAGCGGTCCTGCTGCTGGGTTGTTGCCCTCCTACGGCCTCCTCCACGTCTCCTGATGTACTGGCCTGTCTCCTGGTAGCGCATCCATGCTCTGGACACTACGCTGACAGACACAGCAAGCCTTCTTGCCACAGCTCGCATTGATGTGCCATCCTGGATGAGCTGCACTACCTGAGCCACTTGTGTGGGTTGTAGACTCCGTCTCATGCTACCATTAGAGTGAAAGCACCGCCAGCATTCAAAAGTGACCAAAACATCAGCCAGGAAGCATAGGAACTGAGAAGTGGTCTGTGGTTATCACCTGCAGAACCACTCCTTTATTGGGGGTGTCTTGCTAATTGCCTATAATTTCCACCTGTTGTCTATTCCATTTGCACAATAGCATGTGACATTTATTGTCAATCAGTGTTGCTTCCTAAGTGGACAGTTTGATTTCCTTGGAGTTACATTGTGTTGTAAGCACTGGGATCGAACACACAACCCATCCCTGCTCCCAACACCCTAGCAAACCACAAGCCTACTTGATGGTAACAGGCTGGAATGGCATTGCATTTCTTGAGCGATCTGCCTGGACACACACCCACACACACTGCCATTGAAATCCTTGGGTGGACCGTGTACACGTTTTTTGGGGAAGCCCAGGTCCCCAATTGTTTTTTTTTGTATTATTACTTTTCGGGATGGAAGAACGCTATCAATGTAAACTTAAACAACTAAAAACAGATAGGAAGTGTGTAGAAAAGATAGAGGACATTCACTACTTGGCCAAAAATAAGCTTGTCAAACATCTCATTCCAAAATCATGGGCATTAATATGGAGTTGGTCCCCCCTCTGCTGCAATAACAGCCTCCACTCTTCTAGGAAGGCTTTCCACTAGAAGCTGGAACATTGCTGCGGGGACTTGCTTCCATTCAGCCACAAGAACATTATGAGGTCGGGACTGATGTTGGTCGATTAGGCCTGGCTCGCAGTCAGCATTCCAATTCATCCCAAAGGTGTTCGATGGGTTTGAGGTCAGGGCTCTGTGCAGGGCAGTCAAGTTCTTCCACACTGACCTCGACAAACCATTTCTGTATGGACCTCGCTTTGTGCACGGGGGGCATTGTCATGCTAAAAGAGCCTTCCCCAAACTGTTGACAAAGTTGGAAGCACAGAATTGTCAAGAATGTCATTGTCAAATCAAATTGTATTAGTCACCTGCGCCGAATACAACAGGTAGACCTTACAGTGAAATGCTTACTTTACGAGCCCCTAACCAACAGTGCAGTTTCAAAAAATACAGATAAGAATAAGAGAAAAGTAACAAGTAATTAAAGAGCAGCAGTAAAAAAGAACAATATATACAGGGGGGTGCCGGTACATTTGACCAGATGTTCAGGAGTCTTATGGCTTGGGGGTAGAATCTGTTTAGAAGCCTCTTGGACCTCGACTTGGCGCTCCGGTACCGCTTGCTGTGTGGTAGTAGAGAGAACAATCTATGACTAGGGTGGCTGGAGTCTTTGACAATTTTTAGGGCCTTCCTCTGACACCGCCTGGTGTAGAGGTCCTGGATGGCAGGCAGCTTTGCCCCAGTGATGTACTGGGCCGTTCGCACTACCCTCTGTAGTGCCTTGTGGTCAGAAGCCGAGCAGCTGCTGCCATACCAGGCAGTGATGCAACTAGTCAGGATGCTCTCGATGGTGCAGCTGTAGAACCTTTTGAGGACCTGAGGACCCAGGCCAAATGTTTTCGGATGTGTTGTTACCTACCCTTACCACCTGGGGGCGGGCCATCAGGAAGTCCAGGATCCAGTTGCAGAGGGAGATGTCTAGTCCCAGGGTCTTTAGCTTATTGTTGAGCTTTGTATGCTCTGTATGCTCCATCGTTAAGATTTCCCTTCACTGGAACTAAGGGGCCTAAACGAAACCATGAAAAACAGCCCCAGACATCCTCCATCAAAATGTACAGTTACCACGATGCAAATCGGGTAGGTAGCGTTCTCCTGGCAACCGCCAAATCCAGATGCGTCCGTCGGACTGAGTCCAATGGCGGCGAGCTTTACACCACTCCAGCCGACGCTTGCCATTGTGCATGGTGATCTTATTCTTGTTTGCAGCTGTTCAGCCATGGAAACCCATTTCATGAAGCTCTCAACGAACAGTTCTTGTGCTGCCGTTGCTTCCAGAGGGGGGTGCAGAGCTGTTGGCCGGGGTAAGGGTAGCCAGGTGGAAAGCATGGTCAGCCGTAGAAAAATTGTAATTATCGATTATCGTAGGTTTATTGGTGGTGATAGTGTTTCTTAGCCTCAGTGCAGTGGGCAGCTGGGAGGTGGTGTTTTTATTCTCCATGGACTTTAGTGTCCCAAAACTTTCTGGAATTAGTGCTACAGGATGCAAATTCTGTTTTAAAAAGCTAGCCTTAGCTTTCCTAACTGACTAAACTGTGAGAAGTAACAATCAAATATAAAAACTAGACAGTCACAGAGAATTGAAAATTCACAAAATATTGAATTTAGCAGTTTTGATTTTGTTATTATGTTTGAGCAAAAGAACACCATTAGCCATGGACAAATGTATAGAATTGCAGGAAATTAGCATTAAAACTGCAACATTTTCTCTCGACTCCATGGTAAAATGTGTAGAATTGCAGTTAATCAACCTTAGAACTGCTAATAAATCTCTCAGCTCCATGGAGAAATTTGTACAATTCCAGGAAATTGGCTTAAAAGGCAAAACAAAAAATTATCTACACCACCATTATGGGGGCCTCTAAAATACAGCCACGCAGACTGGCCAACGTCAGCATGCGGAACTACTCAACCAAAGTCAATACTTTGTAGAGTCACCTTTTGCAGCAACTACAGCTGCAAGTCTCTTGGAGTATGTCTCTATAAGCTTGGCACATCTAGCCACTGGGATTTTTGCCCATTCTTCAAGGCAAAACTGCTCCATCTCCTTCAAGTTGGATGGGTTCCGCTGGTGTACTGCAATCTTTAAGTTATACCACAGATTCTCAATTGGACTGAGGTCTGGGCTTTGACTGGGCCATTCCAAGACATTTAAATGTTTCCCCTTAAACCACTCGAGTGTTGCTTTAGCAGTATGCTTAGGGTCATTGTCCTGCTGGAAGGTGAACCTCCATCCCAGTCTCAAATCTCTGGAAAACTGAAACAGGTTTCCCTCAAGAATTTCCCTGTATTTAGCGCCATCCATCATTCCTTCAATTCTGACCAGTTTCTCAGTCCTGCCGATGAAAAACATCCCCACAGTATGATGCTGCCACCACCATGCTTCACTGTGGGGATGATATTCTCGGGGTGATGAGAGGTGTTGGGTTTGCGACATACATAGCATTTTCCTTGATGCAGCTCCTTCAGGGTTAACTTTGGTCTCTTTGTTGTCTCTGATTAATGCCCCCCCCGTGCCTGGTCCGTGAGTTTTGGTGGGTGGCCCTCTCTTGGCAGGTTTGTTGTGGTGCCATATTCTTTAAATGTTTGAATAACGGATTTTTTAAAAAGGTGTGCCGTGGGATGTTCAAAGTTTTGAATATTTTTGTATAGCCCAACCCTGATCTGTACTTCTCCACAACTTTGTCCCTGACCTGTTTGGAGAGCTCCTTGGTCTTCTTCGGTCCGCAGGTAGTATTACATTTCATTACATTTCATTATAGTACAACGGTTTGATTTGTCTAATCTTAGCAATTTCTTCTTAGCTAGCTACACAGCCGTCTTTGATCATAGATAATTGCGTAATTATCGTATTTAAAAGGTCCTAACGCAGTCTACACTGCCCTGCAGCTAGCCAGCTAGCTAACGTCCACCGTTAGCTAGTCCACCGTCTAATTAGCAGCACAACTATTACACTCAACTGAACGACTTGATTAGTGTAGTGTTAGCTAGCTACATAGTTGTCTTTGCTGTCTTCGTACCCAAGATAATTGTGTTTTAGAGTGTGTAGTTTTATGTCGTCCCTTGGAGACTCTGCTAGCTAGCCAACAGCTAGCCAACGTCTACCGAACAGAACTTCTGCACTCAACAACTCCGGGCGCATTTCGCTCGCTCCACAGGTAGTATCACATTTTTCATTTCATTTCATTACAGTACAACGGCTTGATTTGTTTGATCGTAGCTAGCTACATAGCTAGCTACATAGCCGTCTTTGTATCAAAGATAATTGTGTAGTCTAGAGCGATTTCCTAGGTTAGCTAGCCAGCTATTGTCGTTCTTTTAACGCAACGTAACGTAGCTTAGCCCCGAATAGCAGCACAGTAGAAACTATTACACTCAACAGAACGACTTGATTAGTGTAGTGTCAACAACGCAGCCAATGCCAACTAGCCTACTTAGTCAACAACGCAGCCTCTGCCAGCTAGCCTACTTCAGCAGTACTGTATCATTTTAATCATTTTAGTCAATAAGATTCTTGCTACGTAAGCTTAACTCTCTGAACACTCGTGACGTGTAGTCCACTTGTCATTCCAATCTCCTTTGCATTAGCGTAGCCTCTTGTGTAGCCTGTCAACTATGTGTCTGTCTATCCCTGTTCTCTCCTCTCTGCACAGACCATACAAACGCTCCACACCGCGTGGCCGCGCACCCTAATCTGGTGGTCCCAGCGCACACGACCCACGTGGAGTTCCAGGTCTCCGGTAGCCTCTGGAACTGCCGATTAGGGCCAACAAGGCAGAGTTCATCTCCGCCTATGTCTCCCTCCAGTCCCTCGACTTCTTGGCACTGACGGAAACATGGATCACCACAGACAACACTGCTACTCCTACTGCTCTCTTCGTCTGCCCACGTGTTCTCGCACACCCCGAGAGCTTCTGGTCAGCGGGGTGGTGGCACCGGGATCCTCATCTCTCCCAAGTGGTCATTCTCTCTTTTCCCCTTACCCATCTGTCTATCGCCTCCTTTGAATTCCATGCTGTCACAGTTACCAGCCCTTTCAAGCTTAACATCCTTATCATTTATCGCCCTCCAGGTTCCTCGGAGAGTTCATCAATGAGCTTGATGCCTTGATAAGCTCCTTTCCTGAGGACGGCTCACCTCTCACAGTTCTGGGCGACTTTAACCTCCCCACGCCTACCTTTGACTCATTCCTCTCTGCCTCCTTCTTTCCACTCCTCTCCTCTTTGACCTCACCCTCTCACCTTCCCCCTACTCACAAGGCAGGAAATACGCTCGACCTCATCTTTACTAGATGCTGTTCTTCCACTAACCTCGTTGCAACTCCCCTCCAAGTCTCCGACCACTACCTTGTATCCTTTTCCCCTCTCGCTCTCATCCAACACTTCCCACACTGCCCCTACTCGGATGGTATCGCGCCGTCCCAACCTTCGCTCTCTCTCCCCGCTACTCTCTCCTCTTCCATCCTATCATCTCTTCCCTCTGCTCAAACCTTCTCCAACCTATCTCCTGATTCTGCCTCCTCAACCCTCCTCTCCTCCCTTTCTGCATCCTTTGACTCTCTATGTCCCCTATCCTCCAGGCCGGCTCGGTCCTCCCCTCCCGCTCCGTGGCTCGACGACTCATTGCGAGCTCACAGAACAGGGCTCCGGGCAGCCGAGCGGAAATGGAGGAAAACTCGCCTCCCTGCGGACCTGACATCCTTTCACTCCCTCCTCTCTACATTTTCCTCTTCTCTCTCTGCTGCTAAAGCCACTTTCTACCACTCTAAATTCCAAGCATCTGCCTCTAACCCTAGGAAGCTCTTTGCAACCTTCTCCTCCCTCCTGAATCCTCCTCCCTCCCCCCTCCTCCTCTCTGCAGATGACTTCGTAACCATTTTGAAAAGAAGGTCGACGACATCCGATCCTCGTTTGCTAAGTCAAACGACACCGCTGGTTCTGCTCACACTGCCCTACCCTGTGCTCTGACCTCTTTCTCCCTCTCTCTCCAGATGAAATCTCGCGTCTTGTGACGGCCGGCCGCCCTACAACCTGCCCGCTTGACCCTATCCCCTCCTCTCTTCTCCAGACCATTTCCGGAGACCTCCTCCCTTACCTCACCTCGCTCATCAACTCATCCCTGACCGCTGGCTACGTCCCTTCCGTCTTCAAGAGAGCGAGAGTTGCACCCTTCTGAAAAACCTACACTCGATCCCTCCGATGTCAACAACTTATCCCTTCTTTTTTTTCTCTCCAAAACTCTTGAACGTGCCGTCCTTGGCCAGCTCTCCCGCTATCTCTCTCAGAATGACCTTCTTGATCCAAATCAGTCAGGTTTCAAGACTAGTCATTCAACTGAGACTGCTCTTCTCTGTATCACGGAGGTGCTCCGCACTGCTAAAGCTAACTCTCTCTCCTCTGCTCCCATCCTTCTAGACCTATCGGCTGCCTTCGATACTGTGAACCATCAGATCCTCCTCTCCACCCTCTCCGAGTTGGGCATCTCCGGCGCGCCCACGCTTGGATTGCGTCCTACCTGACAGGTCGCTCCTACCAGGTGGCGTGGCGAGAATCCGTCTCCACACCACGTGCTCTCACCACTGGTGTCCCCCAGGGCTCTGTTCTAGGCCCTCTCCTATTCTCGCTATACACCAAGTCACTTGGCTCTGTCATAACCTCACATGGTCTCTCCTATCATTTGCTATGCAGACGACACACAATTAATCTTCTCCTTTCCCCTTCTGATGACCAGGTGGCGAATCGCATCTCTGCATGTCTGGCAGACATATCCGTGTGGATGACGGATCACCACCTCAAGCTGAACCTCGGCAAGACGGAGCTGCTCTTCCTCCCGGGAAGGACTGCCCGCTCCATGATCTCGCCATCACGGTTGACAACTCCATTGTGTCCTCCTCCCAGAGCGCTAAGAACCTTGGCGTGATCCTGGACAACACCCTGTCGTTCTCAACTAACATCAAGGGTGGCCCGTTCCTGTAGGTTCATGCTCTACAACATCCGCAGAGTACTGCCTCACACAGGAAGCGGCGCAGGTCCTAATCCAGGCACTTGTCATCTCCCGTCTGGATTACTGCAACTCGCTGTTGGCTGGGCTCCTGCCTGTGCCATTAAACCCCTACAACTCATCCAGAACGCCGCAGCCCGTGGTGTTCAACCTTCCCAAGTTCTCTCACGTCACCCCGCTCCTCCGCTCCCTCCACTGGCTTCCAGTTGAAGTCGCATCCGCTACAAGACCATGGTGCTTGCCTACGGAGCTGTGAGGGGAACGGCACCTCAGTACCTCCAGGCTCTGATCAGGCCCTACACCCAAACAAGGGCACTGCGTTCATCCACCTCTGGCCTGCTCGCCTCCCTACCACTGAGGAAGTCCAGCCCAGTCAAAACTGTTCGCTGCTCTGGCCCCCAATGGTGGAACAAACTCCTCACGACGCCAGGACAGCGGAGTCAATCACCACCTTCCGGAGACACCTGAAACCCCACCTCTTAAGGAATACCTAGGGATAGGATAAAGTAATCCCTCTCACCCCCTCCCCTGAAAAGATTTAGATGCACTACTGTTCCACTGGAGGTCATAAGGTGAATGCACCAATTTGTAAGTCGCTCTGGATAAGAGCGTCTGCTAAATGACTTAAATGTAATGTAAATGATTGGTGGTGCCCCTTGCTTAGTGGTCTTGCAGACTCTGGGGCCTTTCAGAACAGGTGTATGTATACTGAGATCATTTGACAGATCATGTGACACTTAAATAAAGTCCACCTGTGTGCAATCTAACTAATTATGTAACTTCTGAAGGTATGCGGTGGCACCAGAACTTATTTAGGGGCTTCATAGCAAAGGGGGTGAATACATATGCACACACCACTTTTCTTTTCTTTCCTTTTTTTTAAACTTCTTTTTTTAATTTTCACTTCACCAATTTGGACTATTTTATGTATGTCCATTACATGAAATCCAAATAAAAATCCATTCAAATTACAGATTGTAAAGCAACAAAATAGGAAAAACGCCATGGGGGATGAATACTTTTGCAAGGCACTGAACATTACAATGATGAGGCTTAATTTTAATGGGCAGTAGGACATGGGTAAGGGAAGGTAGTATTATTAAGATGAAGAATGATTAACTAGTGCTCACACACACAAACACACCAAATAAGGCTCTCTGCAACTGAGTGGAATCTTAAATGGGGCATTTTACAGCTAAAACCCACTAGCCTTTCACCAGAGCCTTCTACCACCCACCCCCCACACACACACACACACACACCTTCAGCTCATATAAAGTGCCTATACACGGAACATTCCAAAAACATGGTACCTAATCATATCTTTAAAACATGTTTTCTTAGCCCTCCTTCCCTCATCCACCTATGCATTATTCATCTACTCTACCCATTCCAGCAGGAGAGAGAGAAAAAGAGACAAATGGGGGGAGAGAGAGAAGAGAGTTAAAACAAGAGTGGGCTCATACCTGAGAACTCAGTGCCCCCTGTTAGTGGCATAGAGAATGACAGGCTGCATTACAATACATGTGAAACCACAGAGATATAGGTTACTAGTACAAGGTCACCGTAACACTGATGTCATGCCTCTTCAACCTCAGGAGGCTAAAGAAATGTGGCTTGTCACCTAAAACCCTCACAGATTTTTACAGATGCACAATTAAAAGCATCCCGTCGGGCTGTATCATCGCCTGGTATGGCAACTGCACCGCACGCAACCGCAGGGGTCTCCAGAGGGTGGTGCAGTCTGCCCAACGCATTACCGGGGGCAAACTACCCACCCTCCTGGACACCTACAGCACCCAAAGTCACAGGAAGGCCAAAAAGATCATCAAGGACATCAACCACCCAAGCCATTGCCTGTTCACCCCGCTATCATCCAGAAGGCGACGTCAGTACAGGTGCATCAATGCTGGGACCGAGAGACTGAAAAACAGCTTCTATCTCAAGGCCATCAGACTGTTAAACAGCCATCACTAGCACATTAGAGGTTGCTGCCTATAGGTATAGACTAGAAATCACTGGCCACTTTAAGGAATGGAACACTAGTCACTTTAATAATGTTTACATCTGGCATTACTCAGCTCATATGTATATACTGTATTCTATACTATTCTACGTTATCTTAGTCACTTAATAATGTTTACATCTGGCATTACTCATCTCATATGTATATACTGTTCTCTATACTTCTCCAGTATCTTAGTCACTTAAAAATGTTTACATATCTTGCATTACTCATCTCATATGTATATACTCTATTCTATACTATTCTACTGTATCTTAGTCCGTTCCGCTCTGACATTGCTCATTCATATACGTATATAGTCTTAATTCATTCCTACATAGATTTGTGTGTGTGTGTGTGTGCGCTAGGTCAGTGGGGCGAGAAGGAGAGGTTGATGGGACAGCGGAGGTGCATAATTTCCTCTCCCACAGGAAGTCACTGTGGAACAATGCACATCGCCTTGGTCCCGATGTGTGTGTGTGTGTATGTGCAAACTACTACCTACGGCCCTCAGCTTTCTGAACGTTTTCAGTGTCTCTTCATTGAGAGGATTTAATATCAGTGAATTATCATGGTCATAAGCCTAGCATTGGCTACAACTACATAATAATATGATGGTGTATTGCATTCATGTTACATTCAGCTACTATCAGGTGAAGTTTCCCTCCCTATACCGAGGTGCTACCTAGCACCTGGGATCAAATGACAGGGAGGCCAGTGAGCAGTGTTGCTCAGCCTGCGGTCCGGGGGCCACTACCGGTCCCTAGGATAATGCTGAGCGGTCCCTGAGATAGTCAGAAGCCTGACACTCGTTTAATTAGATCTATAGTGTTAGATGTAATATAAACCCAAGGAGGAAGGGCCATAGCTTGCCTGTTCCTTGCTCAGAAAAGACCATGGCAGCCCCTGGAATAAAAAAAAGGTTAAGAAACACTGCCACGGAATACTGGACATACCATAATAAACTATGAGAATTAGTGGTAATTCCATGGAGCTGAAACAGTGTAGTATTCCATCCAACAGCCATCATTCCCAGGTGCTGTGGTTCTCTCCCACTGTCAACTCCACGTTCCCATAATGGGATTATCAGGAATACTGTGTATGCTATGTGTCTATACCAGTATATGATTTTGGTGGTGTGCCGTATGGCCATTGACCTTGACCTCAAGGGTAATTATGAGTGTGTCTGCACTGGCCCTCCCTCAGGCAGCCACACCCACACACAATATTATTATTGAATGACCAAAGGCAATATTCAGCCTGGGGGAAGAGAGAGATGAAAGGAGGGAAAAGTGAAAGGGAGTGAGTGATGAGGAGGAGTGTCTCAGACCTGATGCCAACATATGTCACACGTATGTTCAAAGGGCAAAGTGCAAAAGGCCAGACACCACGCGCACATACACACACACACATCTGAGTGTGTGGTCTCTCTTCCCGACTCTCCAGCTCTCTTTTTCTCCCGGGGTAGATGGATACAGACCTGCCACTTCATCGCTCTCTCCATCCATCTCTGGTTCACCCTCGCCAAGTATGAGATATCAGTCATTGACCAAAACCAAAATAAATCTAAGCTGTATGTTCATCCAGCCAGCACCCCATTGCATAGGGTAATTTACTCAGTTATTCTTTAGAAACCAAAAGAAACCAAGCAAGTCAAACAAGAGCTGAAAGATTCCAACAGTAACAGAACCTTACAGAAGAATATATTCTATCTGTGCTCATGAATGCATGAGGAGTATTCTGTTTCAATAACTCTCTCACAATCTCTTTCTCTCCCTCTCTCCCTTTCTCCCGCTCCCTTTCTCCAGGGTGACAACCAACCCTTGCTCCGCAACTTTAATTAAACGAGTCGATACTCCTCTCTCCATCGCTTTTTTCCTCCCCCAGAATGTTAGAGGTCCCATCGGAGCATTCTGTTTAAAAATCAGGGTTTTCCAGTTCTCATCTCCACAGACACTTTTTCTATCCCACACTAATTGGGAATTCCTCCTCCACACCAGTCAAGGCCGAGGATAATTTTGACTTAATAACGAATAAATAAATACAATAACAGTGAAAACACACACAAAACACACACTTATCCCAGAGTGTGTGCATGTGTTATCCCAGGGCCGTTGTGAATCCTGTTTGATATTGAACTATTCGTTCGGGGAAGAGACTACACTAAGTGGAGAAACAGCCCACTCACTCATTTGTAATGGAGATTATACTTTCCTTCCATGATGCCTCAGCCTAATCAGACCAGTTTTTTGTCCGCCTGACGGTCTGTACCGCTCTCCCTTTTGCATGATGTACTATAGGATGTGGAGTTCCACAGAAGGACTCACTGTAGAGAGCGTCTTTGTCTCTCTCTGACACACATACGTGTGTATGTTTGCTATTTGAACAGTGATGGTTATCAGAACCAGGTCTTGGTGTGAGATGGTTTATAAAGACAGAGATGGGCCCAGGAGGCTAGCTAGCCATGTAATGTTAAACAGCTGTTGCTTTTTATATAACAGTTCATCTCACACACAACCTAATAAAAACACACAAATGTACATTCACACAACAGTTGTTTGTGCGTCCCTGACAAGACCATCACCTTAACTAACCCCCTCTCTGGTTCCAATTCTAGTCTGGGATAACACACAAAATTCTAACAAATCACGCAACTGTAAATAAACAATTTAAACAAGACATTCATTTAAATGCGTTCGCTCACACACACAACAAAAAAAATAGATACATTACACACACACACACACCTAGGCCTGACTAGAGAAGTACATGAGTGGAGAGCAGCTGCAAGTTGAAGACCTGGGAGGAGTGAGTTCCGGTTTCATGTTGAGAAACACAACGAGATCATCAGGAATACCAGGAACACACTAACTGTGTACAAAAAATACTCTTTACAAATCAGAGTGGCGTACTACGACACGGGATAGAGGAGTTTGACGAGCTAGCTTTGGTAAATTCTGAGTTCAACTCGGGAATATCCGTTGACACAAAAGTGGATCACCTTTTAGCCAGTGTCATGGCTGTCCTGTGAGGATCACATTGGGTCAGATCAGTTTAGCAATGGCTGACAGTAACCAGACCTTCTCTCACCCGCAGAGGGAGGAGAGAACTGGTGTGTGGATCTTGACACCTCCTCACCCGGTCGTAATTAAGCAGGAGAGGACTCCCGCTCTACGCTCCGATATTGCCTAAAGGAATGTTTTGCCCACCCAAAACTATAATGTCCAAAACAATAGATAATGGAACAATAATTCTAACAAAGAATGTTCTGAATGGTCAGTGGGGAGTTATAGAAAACTGATGTCACATTGTTTTTAATTTTGTGATGGCATTAAAAACTGTACGGACAAAATACTAAATTGAAAAGGATACCCCCTTTACCTGTCAAGTTTCCATCCAATGCGTTGTGCATAGGATATGAAAAAATGATGACGTATTTTTGTTATGATATTGTGATTTTAGGAGTCATAAGAGAACTTCCAATCATATCCTTTGCACATTAAGTATCAGGTCAGGTCAGAAAACGTGTTAGACGGAAGGAGACGTCCCCTTTGGCCAGTGTGCATAAAAAGCCTTGGTAACGAAATTAACTTTAGACCAGAAAAGCGTGGCGCAATAGCTACATGTCTGAAATGGTTGGAACTTTGAACCTCAACACAAGGTGAAGAAATAAACTCACCTTTCTTTAGAACAGGAAAGACGGGAGCTGCAGCCCACGTCTGAAGTGGTCTAAATCCTGATTATCAACACGAGGAGGAAGAGGCGTAAAACTCCCCTCTCAGACAATCACTGGTACAGCTGATTAGCTGTCCTGAGTCAAATATCTCAAACTTTTCAAACCATCCCATCCTACTACGAGTCTCAAATCACTGCAGTACTCTACTCTCCTCACCGCACTGGAACCATCATCACGACTGGCTTATCTTCATGGAATGGAAGAGTGAACTCTGTAGTTATGTTCAGGACTACACACCGGACAAGAGCACCCACACGTAAATACATTTATGATTTCTTATTTCGAACGGGCGGCGGTTCGTGTGCAAACTATATGATTGTGAAAATAGTTACAGAATGTATCCACGATAAGTGTCTCTTTCTTACACCCCATGTCGTTGGGTAAAATGCCATATTGTGTCAGTCCACTAGGGACCTTTGTCTCATGTAAAGGTTGTATGTTTATTCTGTGTTATTATTTAGTTAGCTAGTAAATAAATAATTAAAACCAATTGGTGCAGTACTGAATCATGAGCACGGCTGTGGTTTTTGCAGATGCATGTGGCTATGACTGTCAGAATGAGGATATGATAAGATTTATAAGATGACTGTTTATCGATGTAATAGATATACCTTAAGAGTTTAATTCAGATTGTCACTCTTTAAAACAACCTCTTCCGTGGTGCTCCAAATCCTAATGAGTTAAGTGTTACATGATTAATTTAAATTGGATAACAATTAAACATCGTTAGTGGATTAAATAATTAATGAATGTAAAGTCACGACACCAGGTAAATTTCTATGGTAACGAATCCTTCGAATGTAACCTGCTCTGGGGCAGGCTAACTTTACTTTATCCTAAAAATAAGAGTCTGAGCCTTGAGTTGAGGACCAATCAAATCAGATTCCCTCCCTCTCGCAAAGAGTGCATCATCATTTCCTTCATTCTCCGGACCATTTGAGGAAGATGATTGATTAAACATTTTATTAATCAAATTACTGTGTTAGAATATTACAATTTTTTATCATACTTAGTGGACTGTTTATTAGGTACACCACCCAGTTCATGAAAATGGTTAAAGCAGGCTGACAGGCATCAAGGCATTCACTGACCCGATTCTCTAGGTTTCTTCCTAGGTTTTGGCCTTTCTAGGGAGTTTGTCCTAGCCACCGTGCTTCTACACCTGCATTGCTTGCTGTTTGGGGTTTTAGGCTGGGTTTCTGTACAGCACTTTGAGATATCAGCTGATGTACGAAGGGCTATATAAATAAATTTGATTTGATTTGAGTTACTGTTCGATTGAATTGGCAAAATGAGTGACCTAAGCGGCTTGGAGCGTGGTATGATAGTCGGTGCCATGCGCGCCGGTTCCAGCAGGTCTCCTAGGCTTTTCAAGCACAACAGTCTCTATGGTTTATCGAGAATGGTGCGACAAACAAAAAACATCCAGTCAGCAGCAGTCCTGTGGGCGAAAACAGCTCCTTGATGAGAGGTAAAAAAGGAGAATGGCAAGAATCGTGCAAGCTAACAGGCGGGCCACAAACAGGCAAATAACGACGCAATAAAAACAGTGGTGTGCAGAACGGCATCTCGGAACACACAACTCGTGCCCGCGGATGGGCTATTGCAGCAGACGACCACACCGGGTTCCACTCCTATCAGCTAAAAGTGAAGTGAAGTGAATCAACAACACTGGACAATTGAGGAGTGGAAAAACATTGCCTGCTCTGACGAATCCCGATTCCAGTTGGGTCATGCTGATGGCAGAATCAGGATTTGGGCCCATGGCCCCATCCTGCCTGGTCTCAACGGTACAGGCTGGTGGTGGCAGTGGGGAATGGTTTCATGTTACTCGTTAGAGTCCTTGATACCAATTGAGCAATGTTTCCATGCCCCAAATAATTCGGTCTGTTCTGGAGGCAAAAGGGGTTCTGACCCGATTCTAGATGTACCTAATAAAACATTAGGAACACCTTCCTAATAGCGTTTGTTCGCCCCCTTTTGTGCTCAGAACAGCCTCAATTCGCATGACACTTTTTTAAATTAAAGTGAAACACATCCCATTCATCTCTAAAGAGAGCCCTTCTTTCCAAGGGACTATCTATGTGTGTGTGTGTTTGTGTGTGTTATCCCAGGGGCAGTGTGAATCCTGTCTGAAATTAAATATGTCATTCAGCAATTTCTGTCTGTCAGTCCAGCCGTCTGACGGTCTCATTGTCCGTCGGTCCATCCCAGTCTGTCCACCCCACCCCCTTCCTCTCTCCCCTTAACTCACCTTCTCTGTCCAGGAACTCTGGACTAAAGTTGGACTGATTTGCATTATGTAGATGTGGAGTTCCACAGAAGGATTCACTTTAGAGAGCATCTGTCTCTCTCTGACACACGAATGACGCACACACACACACACCTGTATGTTATCAGAACCAGGTCTTGGTGTGAGATGGTTTATAAAGACAGAGATGGGCCCAGAAGGCTAGCTAGCCATGTAATGTTAAACAGCTGTTGCTTTTTATAACAGTTCATCTCACACACAAACGTATATTCATGCGACACACACACACACACACGATTAAGAGACAGAAACAGCCTAGAGAAGTACATGAGTGGAAAGCAGCTGCAGGTTGAAGACCTGGGAGGAGTGAGGTCCGGTTTCATGCTGAGAAACACATTGAGATCATCAGGAATACCAGGAACAACACACTTTTACTGTCTACAAACACACACCATTTACACATCAGGCCTGCTGGGAATCTTTTAGACATATGTGAAGGTATGACCAGCCCACCAACAGCGCAGAGAAACAGGCTGCAGTGAGAGAGACTGGGTACTATAGTGTGAGCCCTGCCTCTTCACTACTTCATCTTGTTTCACATCATTGGGACAACACATCGTTCTGTCTGTCTGTCTGTCTCGCATGCATGCAAACCACACACAAACACACAGCTACAGTGATCTACCTTGGCCAGCAGGCTGAGGGGGTCCACGGCGGGTAGTTCCTGCATGATGTTGGGGACTTCCTGTTGGATGTAGAGCTGGAGCATGGAGCTCAGCTGAGACAGACCCTCCCTCCTCTCCTCTCCCATATCACACAGGTCTGTATAGGAGAAAGAGTGGTCAGTGGAGCCTCACGAGCACAGTGACACGGTCGGTCTTTGTTTTCGCATTATTCATATTTCCTGCTAAGTAATCAACATGGAAGTATGATGAAAAAAAAAGAAATCTATGCTATATTTGTTGCCGAGAGGAAGAACGGCAACGATCCACACAGAGAGACACAGAGAAAGAGAGGTACGCACAACATTGGCTATCCTAGAAGTAACTACTACAAATGACACTTGATTTACAGAAATAAATATGACCTGAATCAGAATGGTGTCAACAGTATATCATGAAAAGATCAATATTTCGTGCTATAGTAATGTGTTGAAGTATATTACAAAATGTTTATACTTATGCGGGCCTTATTATCATGAAAAGAATGAAGTAATGTAAAATAAAGACAATCAATCACCACATCAGAAACGATCCAACTCCAGTCCTCCAGTACCCCCCGTACCCCCAACAGCACACATTTTTATTGTAGCCCCCAGACAAGCACACCTGATTCAACTTGTACACTAATCATCAAGCCCTCAATGAGTTGAATCAGGTGAGTTTGTCAGAGGCTACAACAAAAATGAGTGCTGTTGGGGAGCAGAGTTGTCTCATGGAGTCTCAGAGTCTCAAGGAGCAGAGTTGGGAAACACCGGTCTAACAGGTTTCTGTTTAGTGACGTTTAAGTCCCTGCTACAGTGTTGTTTGTGGTGGGTAAATGAATATACGTGGCTCACCAGTCTACTGTAAACTCTACAGTCTGGGATAAAACAATTGAACGCTCATATATTTTGGAACACTTGAAAACATAAAATACACAAAGAATATATGATATACACGAGACGATCAACAACCCAAACTGACGAGCTGCAGTTCGTTAATTACAGTTTAATACACAGAACACACATAAATCAGGCCTATATGAAATGTACTTCAGCTATGGATATCACATGAGATTCTACATAGAAGACAAGATGCACGACACAAATGACACTAGGAACTTGTCATAAACTTGAACTCTAAAATAGAAATGGAGCATACATCATACGATACGTTCCATGACTCCTCAGATATGGTATTCTGTGCTGGGGAAAAAAATCTGGAATACTTAAGATCTCCTGAACATGAATAGTCACTCTCAAAGAGGTTTCGAAGCGACCATTGATTTCATATTGTACTGTGTTGCTCTGCCTGCTATCTATGTGGCTAGCTATACTCTGTTACGTCGGAGCTACTAATGTGGCTCCGGTTATATTTGTCATCCATCTTCTCATCTCAGATCTCATCTAGGTCTTCAATCAGGGCTATGCATTTCATAACCAGGGGACAACTGTTAGGATTTACCCAAACATTCTACGTACATTTCTTTCTCTTAGTCAACATTTTCTTGATGATGTGCATCCCCCTGGAGAGATATGTGATGAAAGCGCTGTGGTACCAGAGTGATCTCTCCATTAGGAAATCCAACTGACTCTCCATTGCTGCGTGGGTGCTCTCCGCCAACGTGACATTACTGAAAATGCTTAAAGTAAAGTAATCAGACCCCTTGACTTTTTCCATATTTAGTTACATTACAGCCATATCATCTACAACTGATTAAATTGTTTTTTTTTTCACTCATCAATCTGCACACAATAATGTCAAAGCAAAAACAGGTTTGTAGAAATGTATTACAAATACAAAACTGAAATATCACATTTCCAAAAGTATTCAGACCATTTACTCTGTACTTTGTTGAAGCACCTTTGGCAGCGATTACGGCCTCGAGTCTTTTTGGGTATGACGCTACAAGCTTGGCACACCTGTATTTGGTGGGTGTTTCTCCCATTCTTCTCTGCAGTTCCTCTCAAGCTCTGTCAGGTTGGATGGGGAGCATTGCTGCACAGCCATTTTCAGGTCTCTCCAGAGATGTTCGATCGAGTTCAAGTCTGGCTGTGTGCTTAGGGTTGTTGTCCTGTTGTTGTCAACAGGTTGTTGTCCTGTAGTTGTCAACAGGTTGTTGTCCAGTAGTCTCCCAGTCCCTGCCGCTGAAAATCATCCCCACAGCATGATGCTGCCACCACCATGCTTCAAGTGCCAGGTTTCCGCCAGACATGACGCTTGGCATTCAGGCCAAAGAGTTCAATCTTGGTTTCATCAGACCAGACAATATTGCTTCTCATGTACTGGTTCCTTTAGGTGCCTTTTGGCAAACTCCAAGCGGGCGGTCATGTGCCTTTTACTGAGGAGTGGCTTCCGTCTGTCCACTCTACCATAAAGGCCTGATTGGTGGAGTGCTGCAGAGATGGTTGTCACCTCCCTGACCAAGGTCCTCTCTCCCGATTGGTAGTTTGGCCGGACGGCCAGCTCAGGAAGAGTCTTGGTGGTTCCAAACTTTTCCATTTAAGAATGATGGAGGCTATGGTGTTCTTGGGGAGCTTCAATGCTGCAGAAATGTTTTATTACCCTTCCCCAGATCTGTGCCTCGACACAATCCTGTCTCGGAGCTCTACAGACAATTCCTTTGACCTCATGGCTTGGTTTTTGCTCTGACATGCACTATAAGCACTTGAGCTCATTTTCGAGTCTCATCGCAAAGGGTCTGAATACTTACGTAAGTAAGGTATTTGTTTGTATTTGTAATACATTTGCAAACATTTCTAAAAACCCGTTTTCGTTTTGTCATTATGGGGTATTGTGTGTAGATTGATGAGGAAAAACATGTATTTAATACATTTTAGAATAAGGCTGTAACGAAACTAAATGTGGAAAAAGGGAAGGGGCCTGAATACCTTCCGAATGCACTGTAACTGCAATTGTATCTGTTGCTTTTGAATTGCATTTGTTCTAATGTGTAATTGTAAATGTATAGTGTTGTATTGAGACTGACCATGTTGATGTATTGTTCCTAGGGCACCCTTGTAAAATGAGACCCTGATCTCAATGGGTTTCCCCTGGTTAAATAAATTGTGGAGAATTTTTTTTTAAGAAAAATCTTCAAAAACCATAATCTAGTGGTGGTGCCTATTATTTTCCTTCCCTTTCCCTTCCTAGTGGTTTCCATAGTAGGTACTTGGAGGGGTCTCTCTGCCGCCATCTTAGTTTCTGATCATGACAAGCGAAATAACCTGGGTCCATTAATACTGGTTACGGTCACCGACACCATACTGTTTCTACCATATACAGTATCTGCATGCTAGTCGACCAACATAGTCAAAACAGAGACTTCATGATCACCATTATAATGAGAAGAATGCTTTGGTCACATCTGAGCTGCCTTGTTGACCGCTTCCTGTATATTTCATGAGGAGTGATGCTCTGGTTATATTCCCATGTTGTGGGAAGCTGATAGCTAGACTAAGAGACTGGAAGAGAGCCACAGGTTTTAGCCAGACAGATACAATTTCTCCTTCCGCCGCTACTACTGTCCACACTGTGTCTGACACTGTCCTCATCTTGTCTAATGTCCCCATTATGTCTGACACTGTTCTCATCTTGTCTAATGTTCCCATTATGTCTGACATTGTCCTCATCATGTCTAAAGTCCCCATTATGTCTTACACTGACCAAACTATGTCTGAAACTGTGTCTGGTACCGTCTCAACTAGGTATGATGTCCCCAATATGTCTGACAATGTCCCTGTGTCTAATACTGTCCCCACTTTGTCACATCTAACCAACAACTGGTCCTGTAGCTGACGTTGTGTACTTAATCTGAGACCTGGGGACAACATGTAGACACCACCTGCAGATGCACGGCCATGCCAGGCTAGAACGGACTTCTCCTGCTGTCTGAGTAGATGTTTGTGTTTGATAGATGAATGTAAAGAACTGTGGAGGAGATTGTGATTGACTCTGTATCTTTCCATATGTATATATGTTGTTTTGTTAGAAGAGAAAGGCAAAACAAAGTATTGAATGTCACTTTTGTAAGGGAGGTGGGAGAGACTTACGTGACTCATGCTCCTCTAAAGAACACAGCCCTGGAGAAGTCTGCGATGGACTCAACTAAAGGAAGAGAAGAGGGAGAGAGAGGGGGAGGAGGGAGAGAGATGTAGGAGGTAGAAGTGGTGGAAAAACAAAAGAGGAAAATGGTAAAAGTGTCAAACTAGACGAGATCAATTATTTATCACGAGAACCGTCTAAAAACGAAACAACCTTTCTCATCCAGGTCTGTTAACCCTAGTAAAGGGTTGGGCTCAATTCCATCTTCATTTTCTGTGAGGATTTTTCAACTTCTGAAATGAGTTTCAAATCACTTCCTGAAATGACTGGATTGAAAAACGGATTGACCAGTCAATTCAGGACATTGAACCAATCGTTGAGCGAGTCAGGGGAGGCGTACCAATCTAAAGATGATCCTGGCTGCCAGACGGACAGAGTCAGTGGGGATTCTGGGATGGAGGCTGCGGAGACATTTACACTCCCTCTTATGGTCCGACCATGCCTGTTTCTGGAGAGAAAACACATCATTAAAAAAATATTTTATTTGTGTTCATATGGGTAGAAAAGATATAGGAATAGGACCAGTACAAACTGAAAAGGCGTCGAGAGAATTGGAAAAAAACTGAAGGGAATAAATTCTTGAAAATAAAAGTTAAGGCAACGTGAAGTGGAAGAGAGGGGAAACATTGTGTGCACTTTACAAACACACACAGGCAGATGTGCATGAGTGTGCATGTGTGTATGGCTGTGTGCGTGCATGCGTGTGTGAGTGAGTGAGTGGGTTGGGAAGTCAGAGGCGTTTGTTAGCGGGAAATCAGAGGTGAATGGTGACATGTCATATCAGAGAGGAGTGGAGGAGGCTACACTAGGGTTAGGGGTTACCCTATCAGTATAAGATCACAGTTGGGGGGATAAAAAGCACATGTCAAATTTTGATAGGACCTCGTGTGCAATTGACCAATAAAGTGACCTTAAATGTAAAGGTTAGCGTCGATGTGAAAGAAAGATGGCTAAAAGGTGAATATACCGTGTTGGCTTGAGATCTGTGCATGTCTGATTCTAATTTACACAGAAGCAGTGTTTGCACTATACAAGACTTCTGTTGATTTCAATTTTGGTGCAAAAGGGGCTGGATGTTGCTTTGCACCATGCCTGGAAATACTCTAGGGGAAACACTGCCCAGAAGGATGAGATAGATGAGCACACACACATTTGTCACAAACACACACCTGTTGTGTAATGGAAACCAGTTTATATGGGGAGCAGCAGTGGACAGCATTGTGTCATTCATTTCATTAGGTGACATCATGTGCTGATGTAGGAATTAGGTCAGTCTCAGATGTTACACTGCGCACGCACACACACACACACACACACACACACACACACACACACACACATCCCTAGGTCTATTGCTCCCCTACAATAGGGTTATTTCTTTCACATCCATCTTCCCTTTCTTTAGGTACTTGAATGAGTGGAAACAGCAATGGACAAAATGAGAGAACTTCTAGTTGGGCTGCTTACCTGGCAGGTGACGTCACAATACCGCGCTACCTTACACTGAGAACATCTCAGGAGGGTTTCACGCCTAAAGAGACAGAGAGAGAGAGAGATAGATACAGGGGAGGGGAGAGGTAGACCGAGAGAGAGAAACAACATTAACTCACAGTTGATTTGGGGAGTTTTTCCCTCTGAGGCAGTGCCCCACATACAGTGCCTTCAGAAAGTATTCGTCACACCCCTTGACTTTTTCCACATTGTTGGGGTACAGCCTGAATTTTAAATTGAGATTTGTCGTCACTGGCATACACCATAATGTCAAAGTGGAAATGTTTGACATTATTACAAATTCATTATAAAAATAAAAGCTGAAGTAACTATGCAAATGTTTACTCATTAACTTATTGAGGCTTTACATAACAAATGGGTGAAATACTATTGACTCAAGATGTCAATAGTACTAAAGCCCTTTGTTATGGAAAGCCTAAATAATGCCTTGCAAAGGCGACCTATTGAATATCTATACACCCAGTCACTACAAAGATAAAGGTGTCCTTCCTAACTCAGTTGCCAGAGAGGAAGGAAACCACAACGAGGTCAATGGTGATTTTAAAACAGTTTGCGTAATGGCTGTGATAAGAGATAACTGAGGATGGATCAAAAACATTGTAGTTACTCCACAAGTTACCTAAATGACAGAGTGAAAAGAAGAAATCCTGTACAGAATAAATAAATATTCCAAAACATGCATCCTGTTTGCAACAAGGCACGAAAGTAATACTGCAAAAATGTGGCAAAGCAATTCACTTTTTTTTCTGAATAAAAAAAGTGTTATGTTTGGGGCAAATCCAATACTACATATTGCAGAGTACCACCATATGTATTGAGTACCTCCATATTTTCAATCATAGTGGTGGCTACATCATGTTATGTGTATGCTTGTAATCGTTGGAGAGTTTTTCAGGATAAAAACAAACAAAAAAGGAAATGGAATGGAGCTAAGCACAGGAAAAATCCTGGAGGAAAACCTGGTTCAGTCTGCTTTCCACCAGACACTGGAAAATGAATTCACCCTTCAGCTGGACAATAACCTAAAACATAAAGCCAAATCAACACTGGAGTTGCTTACCAAGAAGAGGGTGAATGTTCCTGAGTGGCCGAGTTACAGTTTTCAATAAAATCTGTTTGAAAATCTATGGCAATATCTGAAAGTGGTTGTCTGGCAATGATCAACAACCAATTTGACAGAGCTTGAAGAATTTTGAGAAGAATAATGGGCAAATCCAGGTGTGGAATCGAGAAATATTAGTGTTGTATTTTTCATACTATTTTTTTAATATTTTTTTTTACAAATGTTAGAATTTTTCTTCCACTTTGACATTAGTATTTTCTTTAGATTGATTTAATTGTCATGTTTTTTTGTCAACAATTTTAATTACAACTTGTAAAACAACAAAATGTGGAAAAGGTCAAGGGTTGTGAATAATTTCTGAAAGCACTGTATCTCAGATACCCAGATCATGAAATATGGCATCTTCAAATGAAGAATCTGTGCCGTTGGGGGTAACTCGAGGAGCGGAGTTGGGAAACACTGCCCTAAATGACACCCTATAACCTAGTCCTAGATAATACACTACCTTTGACCTGGGACACATTAGGGGTGGCAAGTGGCCACAGTAGTGCACCAAAGGTAATAGGGTAGCATGAGACACAGGTTTTGTTTCTGAACCTGAAGAGGATCCACTGAAACCAGTCACTGGTGTACAGTATGCCCCCAAGACATAATTTGAATGGCATGACTAACCACACTTTCATCAGCAGTATGTATCAAGCAGTAAATGTGTGTGTGTGTGTCTACTTAACATATTTCTTCAAATCTCTGTCTCCTGAACTGTGTGTGCACGATGTCTGACAACGGATAGACACGACCCCTGGGTATATCTGGTTAATAGCTTGCTCCAGTCAAATCAACATGACTCGCTCAATGTTCTGTGTTCAGCATTTCTACGTCGGTCTGTGCCGGAGGCTTGTGTGCCTGTGTGTGTGTGTACATGTTTTATTTTCTCCCTTTGTAAAGTAATTCCAACAGAAAGCTGCAGGTCCTACAATCCAAACATATGTAATCTAATCATGAAGTATTATGAGTGGTCCTTATGATTCTGCCGCATCAGAATGTCACATTAAGGACGTAATCTTAGCTCACATTACTAGGCTGCACACACGCACGCACACACACTGCTGGCAGCGGCCTGCTTCCTCTCAGCATGAAAGACATTGAGTGTTTCCTATCCATTCATTTGTCAGAATGGTTAAAATACTTTGCAGTTGTTTTTGGCTCTCTGAGACGCAGCTAACACACTTACCCTCCCAATTCCCTAATAACCTCCTCCTAACACGCACACACACACACACTATATATGGGGGTCAGAACCACTTAAAATCTTCCAACAGGCATTTCCTGGGTCTGTTTCTATAACAGGCAGAGAGATAAGGGAAGTCAGAGGAGAGAATGATGAAAAACTACAGACTTGACTGTAAAAAACATTGAATGGTCTGTGAAGTCTATAAGGGTGATTCTTCATGAAACCAGGAACAAAAAGACATGGCATATTTATGACATTGTGGCCTTACCCAGGCCTCCTTTTAGACTCCATAATGTTTCATCCGTAGGTGCTACAAAGTAAACATTGGTGTCATATGAAGCTTTACCACTTTCTCTGTGATACGAGTAGTATTTTAACTTGAATAACAATTCTTACATTTATTTGTGCATATAAAAAATAAACATGAATATTGAAAATAAAACAATGTAGATTTGGCAAATGTTTGTATATAATTGTTGAATATAATATACTCTAGGGGAATATCACAGTTCCAGAGGGGGATCTCTGCAGTTTTAAAGTTTAGGCCCATTTTAAATAGAGAAACAGGGCCACTGTTTCAGGGCCACGCACCTCTTCCCGTGGTTATACAGTATTTCCAGAACTGACATGCCACAATTTTTCGTTACTGTGGTTCCAAAGGTTGAATAGGTTAAAAAATATATATACGGGGTGAATCATATATTCAAAAGATAAAAATTGCTTTAATTAAAAAGCACTCTGCTTTATGAAAAAAAAGTAAAGTGTACAAGACCGTGTACATACCAGAATTAGGAGACAAACAAACTACTCATCCCACACAGCACTGCGATTTGTATGGCCCAATCCCAGAACATATACAAGTCACGTGACCACTGGGCGTTCTTGAAACATGGCGGTTGTTTCAAATTTCTAATTAGCTTGCTAAGTAACCGTACACAGTAGGATCAAAGATACTGATAACTAAAGGTTTCCCCTTTTGTCTGTGCTAGCTTTGGTGAAGCCTAATGCCAGTAGTCTTCTCTACTAGGCGGAAAACAACCACTAGAAAGCTTGTGATGTTTATAAACATAATATAAGGATACTTCTATTTATGAATCGAACACGCATACACAAGACACTGCTGTGCTGCTGACTGCTCCTTTTATAGAGAATGCATTTCACACTTCTCTTCGTCCCGAAAATAAACCATGACATCTGTTAACGAACATATATGACGGCACTCGCGATAGCACCGTCACAGAAGCAAACTGAACTTGTCGTGTGCGTTAGAACAGACCCAGGATCTGTTTCTGTGGCGGCAGAAACACTTAGGCTCATGGTTAGTGTAGTTTTTGGTGCTAATTTGAAACCAGAAATTGACAGTAAAAACACGACTTCAACACAGAGGTTGAAACAATCATAACCGATGGGCACTACATGAACATACGAATTGTTTTGCAATATTAGGAGAAAATAGAACGTCTACGTTGCGCATTAATATTGCTCATATTTAATATCACCACGGTTTATGAAGATTGAGAACACAGTTACAGAACCACTCCTTGGAGCCCTATTGGCATAGTAGGCCATCTAACCAATCACAGCCCTCCTTTTACTTGTATATTGTTTGTCCTGCTAATTTCCAGCAGAGGACGACCATTTTGATTCCATTTTCACATTCACTCTGTTGGTAATGCTTACAAATTGGATCATAACTCTAAAAGTAGCAGAGACCCCACTCTGGGACTTTGATATGCCCATAAAGTATATTATGTTAAACAAAAAATAGAAAAATATCCAAATCAAACATTTCCTATTTTTTAAATCATGTTTATATTTTTATATAAATAAATGAATGTAAGAAAATGGTTAGAAATCAAAATACGACTCATATCACAGAGAAAGTGGTAATACTTCATATGAGACCAATGTTTGCTTTGTAGCACCTACAAAGCAAAGTCTTAAAGGAGGCCTGGGTAAGGCCACAATGTCATGAATATGATGAACTATTTCTCAATGTTGCTTTTAGATAAAAATTTCACAAAGACGTCAACAATCTTTCCTACTAAGGACCATTTTAGAGATTAAATCTTGTGAAATACCCCCAAAATCATTGTATTTTTTTCGTCCTGGTGGTTTTGTGAAGAATCAAGTCAAAGCTAGGAGCTGAAACATACACCAGAGACTTCTCAAGTATCCTGATCAGATACATAGTAAATCAAACAGAATGATAAAACCTACAGCCTTCCAGTTGCTTTTCAGATACAGCAGTGGGCTATCTCATGCCATGGCTCTGTTTATTATTCAGTTCACCCATGAACGCTTTCCCCAACACAACTTTTACAGGACTTGAACTACTTTTATCTCTATTTATCTTGGGCAGGATATAGGCTCTGTGTAATGACATCACTCAGAGCTTTTTCCTTAACAGCTTGGACTGGACTTCCTCTGGATAAGGACCTGGCAAACACTGGGATTTATACCTTGTGTGTGTGTGTGTGTGTGCGCGCGTGCCTGCGTCCTTGGCCAGTACTGCTTCTGTTCAAAGATGACCAATAACATTATCGATGTAGAATGACAGAGAAACAGAGAAACAGAGACAGAGCGAGAAGCATCAGTTAATGATATGCCGGACATGCAGATAGCTAATCGTTCTGAGATCCTATGGAGAGAAAGAGAGCCAGAGAAAGATGGATATCTACACTAACCATGGGGTTCTCTCAACACACACACACGAGAACAAAGAGCCTTCATCTCAGTCCTGTAATTACTGGGCCTGGCTACAGGTTGTGGAATAAACCAGTGCACGCACACACAAGGAATGCTGGGATACATTTGGAACCATCAGATCAACAGTGAGTGTGAATAATCCGGTCTGCTCTACTGACCTCATATGCTTTCACACATAGATAACATGTAGACACCCCGACAGACTCACACACACTATTCTGTTGACCTCAATCAGTCTACTTTCTCTGTAAATATCAGTATTACCGTATACAGATTGACTACTGCTGTTATTGGGATAATTCATTGGCCTGGTCCTGTTAAGACCTATTTTATTGAGTCGATTAGATCTCTGTTATGATCTCTTTCTCCAGTTCAAGGCAAGGACTACTGTAGATATGTCCATCTTCGGGGTCTGTACCCAAAATGTGCATCTTCTCCTCTCATCTAAATCTTTATTTTTCTCCCCCCACCACATCTCATGACTTTCATCTCTCTCTCTAGGTAATTTTGTTACCAAACTTCGTATCTGCACTGTTCTTCAAGTAAATGTGTTTTTGCTAAATGTTCTGTGGAAATAGTTCAACTATATGCACAAGGACTACATTTATCTTTGCAATCATTGGTTTTTGTTTGGTATACATTTTAAAGGGAAAAACCACAACGACAACAAAAAGCCCCTGCCGGTCTCTCTCTCCCTCTCTCGTCTGAGCGGATTTTAGTTGACTTAGCAGGTGATGACGTTCCGCTTGAGAGAATCCGTATCCTGGCACCTAATCAATATTCATGACTATGTTAAAGTGAGTTTATTAAGAAATGTTGACAAGCAATATAGAATTAAAGTACCTTTCTCTCTCTCTCTCGCTCTGTTTCTCTTACTCTCATCAGATGGAATACTGGTACTGTACATGATGAATGAAGATGGAAGTGTCCTTTGATGGAAGTGTGTGCATGGTAATTCATTTCCTCAGTAAGCTGTATAGCGATGGTTCAGTGTTCGGTAGTAATTAGCGGGGCCCTTTTCCACGGGCTGCCCATCGTGCCTGACTGATTTTCTCATTTCCAGGCCTCTGATCTGACAAGTCTGTGTGTGCATTCGTGTGCGTGCGCAAGGTTTAAGATGGTATATAGCAGGTTGTAATGCCTGGAGCATTCTAATGTAAGCTGCTGTGTGACCAAAGCCCACATTTGATCTTCTGACCAGGGATTACGGCAGGATAGAAGAGGCCATCTTGGGAAAAGAGACGCTTTGGACGGTAGGCTTGAGCGATGTACAGTTGATATCGTTTACCGGGGTATTGTGAAATAGCGATAGATGAAGACTCGGAGGCCGCAGGGGTGCATGCTACGCCACTGCTTATAAATTCAATCTAAGATGTGTCCAATAAATGGAATCCAGATCAGGGTTCCAGCTATGCATTTGGTTTGCTAACTTGCTATTTAAAAAGTGTCCAGATCAAGCTTATTGGTTAGAGCAGAGACATTCAATCCCCTCCTGGATCAAGATCCCGGTTGACTAAATTGTTGTGTATAAACCCCCCCCCCTTCTCAAATAGGGCCCCTTGAGTGCACTTCCGGTAATACCGTACAGAAACGGTATGATGGTATGAAAATGTGGACAAAGACCAACCCTACTCGACACACAAATGATTATTATTAAGGCCACAACAAATAATGTATTGTCAATCCTTCTATACCACGAAAACTCTAGGTTTGATGGCGACAGAAGATACTTGTCTAAATAAACGCACATTTTTGTTTTCCATTTCGCTATAGCGGACAAGACCGTGGTGTCCGAGTGATAATGTCACTATGATGCTAAACAAGATTTGACTAGATTCTAACCGCTACAGCTGCACTGGTCAATAAAAATCACATATGACCTAGTTGAACGTCTCAAACTTTACCACGGCATCGATGACACACACACACACACCTACTTACTAGAGCTGACCCCATTTG
The DNA here is from genome assembly GCF_034236695.1 of Oncorhynchus nerka. NCBI lineage: Eukaryota > Metazoa > Chordata > Actinopteri > Salmoniformes > Salmonidae > Oncorhynchus > Oncorhynchus nerka. The sequence continues at coordinate 51,735,969 of NC_088407.1, forward strand.
TCGATTGTTTGGTTGACCAAGATCTTTTTAAATCGAGTAATCACAAATCTACACTACTGTTAAAAAGTTGTGGTCACTTAGAAATGTCCTTGTTTTCCATGAAAACATACATGAAATGAGTTGCAATATGAATAGGAAATATAGTGAAGACATTGACAAGGTTATAAATAATGATTTTTTATTTAAATAATAATTGTGTCCTTTGCCTTCGTCAAAGAATCCCCCATTTGCAGAAATGACAGCCTTGCAGATCTTTGGCATTCTAGTTGTCAATTTGTTGAGGTAATCTGAAGAGATTTCACGTCATGCTTCCTGAAGCACCTCCCACAAGTTGGATTGGCTTGATGGGCATTTCTTACGGACCATACGATGAAGCTGCTCCCACAACAGCTCAATAGTGTTGAGATCCGGTGACTGTGCGGGCCTTCTTTGTGATCCGAACACCTCAAACTTCGATTCGTCTGTCCGTAACACCTTTTTCCAATCTTCCTATGTCCAGGGTCTGTGTTCTTTTGCCCATCTTAATCTTTTCTTTTTATTGGCCAGTCTGAGATATGGTTTTTTCTTTGCAACTCTGCCTAGAAGGCCAGTATCCCGGAGTCACCTCTTCACTGTTGACGTTGAGACTGGTGTTTTGCGGGTACTATTTAATGAAGCTGCCGGTTGAGGACGTTTGAGGCATCTGTTTCTCAAACTACACTCTAATGTACTTGTCCTCTTGCTCAGTTGTGCACCGGGGCCTCCCACTTCTCTTTCTATTCTGGTTAGAGCCTGTTTGCGCTGTTCTGTGAAGGGAGTAGTACACAGCGTTGTACGAGATCTTCAGTTTCTTGGCAATTTCTCGCATTTCTCGCCTTCATTTCTCAGAACAAAAAAAGACTGACGAGTTTCAGAAGAAAGTTCTTTGTTTCTGGACATTTTGAGCCTGTAATCGAACCCACAAATGCTGATGTCCCAGATACTCAACTAGTCTAAAGAAGGCCAGTTTATTGCTTCTTTAATCAGAACAACAGTTTTCAGCTGTGCTAACATAACCCTTTTGCAATTTTCTAATGATCAATTAGCATTTTAAAAACGATAAACTTGGATTAGCTAACACAACGTGCTATTGAAACACAGGAGTGACACGGAACCCAAACCGGCTGCATGCGTGCGCCATCGTGCATAAATGTATTTTGTCCCCCTACACCAAACACGATCGTGACACACAGGTTAAAATATCAAAACAAACTCTGAAACAATGGCATTAATTTGGGGACAGGTCGAAAAGCATTAAACATTTCTGGAAATTTAGCTAGTTAGCTTGCACTTAATGGCTAATTTGTCCTATTTAGCTAGCTTGCTGTTTCTGCCTAATTTGTCCTGGGATATAAACATTGAGTTGTTGTTTTACCTGAAATGCACAAGGTCTTCTACTCCGACAATTAATCCACACATAAAACGGTCAACCAAATCGTTTCTAGTCATCTCTCCTCCTTCCAGGCTTTTCATCTTTGAACTTATTACATATTACTACACCAACCGGCAACACAGTTCGTCTTTCAATCACCCACGTGGGCAGTTGCTGATAACGGGCCTCTGTACGCCTATGTCAATATTCCATAAAAAATCTGCCATTTCCAGCTACAATAGTCATTTACAACATTAATGTCTACAATGTATTTCCGATCAATTTGATGTTATTTTAAAATTTACAATTTTGGGGGGATTTTCTTTCAAAAACAAGGACATTTCTTAGTGACCCCAAACTTTTGAACGGTAGTGTATTTTTTATTTTAAAGCACATGAGACACCTGTCTGACTCACGCCTTGTAGACTATATTGATTTCTGGCTCTTATTTAGTAGTTGTGTTTTCATTTTTAATAGCAGTGCTTAAAGCACCAGACAAGCTTAGTAGCCTACATATAACTGATTTTATTCAAACATAGGGTGTGTCTATATGGAGAAAAAAACACGTTTCAAAATGTCTAAACAATCAATGGGTCGAAAGAACAGACAACTCTCGGTCAGCCAAGATTAATTTTTGGGATGGGGAAAGCCCTACTACACACACGGATCGACCCAGGCTGTAAAAGAGAGCTGTTGCCCTAAATGTTATGGTGCTGAGCTCATGGTTTCGTGTGAATGGGTGTGTTGTTTAGGATGTTTTAACTCTCTAATTTGACTCATTTAAAAGTCAAACCTAATAGCCATTGTAATGGTGGTGACTAATTCATCTGGTGGTCTCTTTGAACAGTGTGTGTGTGTGTGTTTCAGTGTTTTCCATAAGCAACAACAGACTCATTGTCAGCCGGCTACTTCTCCACTTCATTAACTAGGCTTCTTTTCAATTAAAAGTTTCAATTCGCAAGTCAGAAAGGTCTGTATATCCTTCTCCCGCTAGAACAAACGATAGGCTCTACGCATCTTCTAGTGACCTATTGATAGGACAGGCGCGCTGTCCTCGGCTGCGGTCAAATTTCTTTTCACGGATGAGGGAGAGCATGAGGAGTTTCATGTGAGTGAATTAGCACGTCCCATATAAATGGTAACGATGAGTTGAAATCCACTTAAATTTGTCTTGTGGCACATTCATTTCATTTTCTTCTGCGTGTTTCACAGGCCTATATAGCCAGCCACGGAGTCGGGGCACATTGGCTATTTATTGTCGAACTGACTGAAAAACGTCTACCTGCTATATCCCTTTGCTATTCATACAACGTAGTCATACAGCCATGGTATAGCTCCTGATAATATAGGCCTAGACATTATCCAAAACAACAACTAACACCACACTGTATTCATACATTTGCAGCCATTCTAATTGCAAAGGCATGTCTTTCTACTCAATACCACAACTCATTTGACCGATCTGAGAGGTGACGTTGCTAAAGTATTCAATAACTTAGCTATGTATTTCGGATGGAATGAAGGCATTAGATTTTACCTGGAGGGAGACACAGAGAGAGAGAGAGAGAGAGAGAGAGAGAGAGAGAGAGAGAGAGAGAGAGAGAGAGAGAGAGAGAAAAAAAAGAGGATGGAGAGGAATGCTGACAAGCCTGTCAACAAATCCCCCTGTTCTCATCTCGATTTTGCGTTGGAGATTTTCTGTGAACATTGCATCTTTCCCCCCTTATCTAAAGTATGTATTTGTATGCTTCAGGACAGACTGCATACAGTCAGCTCTTTTCCTCATCTTGGAGGATTATTAAATCGGTCTGTGTGGCGCGTGTGAAGAATAATTTGCTCTAGTAAACTATTCCTGAGCGATTCCACACCTGCGTAGCCAAAAACCATATCACATTGTTCTGGCAATTATTATCAATATGACCCAAAGTTAGAAATTAGACCCACATTAAACCAACACCTACTGCCAGAGTCAACGCCTGGCCTAATCGCGTGCATGTAATTAGGCCAGGCGTTGTCTCTGCCAGGAGATGTTGCTGTGATTTTAGTTTAATGTGGGTCTAAATTCTAACATTAGGTCATATTGATAATAATCACACACACACACACACACACAAGTAACCACTGATAACACTGCTAAACACTCCCTTTGAACTGTCAGACATACCAATCACTATGATCATAAACACACAAACCCACTTTCTCTCCTTCTATCCCCCCCTCCCTCTTCTCTCCTGTGACTGGAGGAACTGCAAATGATTTGTTTGTTTGTTGACCTGTGGCTAGCAAGACAACGCTGTGTTGAGTGTGTGTGTGTGTGTGTGTCAACTGCACCCCTAGCGATTAGCTCTCATTAAAAACAAACAGCAGAGAGAGAGATCAGCCAGGCAGCAATTACCTCCAGCTTTGATGTGGCTTTAATTCCTTTAAAAACGCCCCTCTGGCTAGTTTAAATCACAGACACACGCTTGCACAATTACAGACCAACATAGGCCTTTACTTAGGAAGATAAGAGTCTCAGGGGGGGGGTTACTGGTCACGCAAGCTGACACCATCATCACACTCACACACTATAACTCCACGACTACAGATCCTTTTGGGACAGTAATGGAGAACATGTTGGACAGAGGAGGGGTTGGGTGTTGGGGTGTCTGAAACCTAGTGTAAAGTACTTCAGATAGGCCTAACCTAGTAAATAAAAATACCTGGTACAAAACAGGGGGGGGGGGTCAAGCAGTACTGGTGTATAGTAGGCTATGTAGATCACTGTGTGTAGAAGCTAAGAGAGACAGACAGGTAGTAGGTTTATCGGAGTGCATAGTGTGCGACAAGAGCTTGAGCATATGGGTCATTCCACCTCAAAAAGCACAATAAAAGAGGATTTACACCCACCATCTCAGATTGTTCCGAAATTGTTTGTTAGTAAAAACAGATAAAATTAGCATTACAGCAACATTATTTTGGTTGTAATATGATTTGATCTCTAAGAAATTAAGCTAATTGAATGCACCCAAATTGCCAATTCTAAATTTATAGGATTTATATAATATAGTAACTAACATCCGATTTGGACCAAACTTTTTCAAACAATGAGTAAGACATGAGGAATCCAATGAAATAGTCGAAAGCCACACCCAAACCCCAGGCCAATCCCACCCCAACAAGTATATAAACTCTGCAAAAACAGAAACGGAAACAGCAACAACAACTGCCCGAGTTGTCCATCAGTGCGCAGGCTGTCCGCAATAGGCTGAGAGAGGCTAGACTGAGGGCTTGTAGGCCTGTTGTAAGGCAGGTCCTCACCAGACATCACCGGCAATAACATTGCATATGGGCACAAACCCACCGTCGCTGGACCAGACAGGACTGGCAAAAAGTGCTCTTCACTGACGGGTCGCGGTTTTGTCTAACCAGGGGTGATGGTCCGATTCGCGTTTGTCATCGAAGGAATGAGCGTTACTCCGAGGCCTGTACTCTGGAGCGGGATTGATTTGGAGGGTCCGTCATGGACTGGGGCGGTGTGTCACAGCATCATTGGATTGAGCTTGTTGTCATTGCAGGCAATCTCAACGCTGTTCGTTACAGGGAAGACATCCTCCACCCTCATGTGGTACCCTTCCTGCAGGCTCATCCTGACATGACCCTCCAGCATGACAATGCCACCAGCCATACTGCTCGTTCTGTACGTGATTTCCTGAAAGACAGAAATGTCAGTGTTCTGCCATGGCCAGCGAAGAGCCTGGATCTCAATCCCATTGAGCAAGTCTGGGACCTGTTGGATCGGAGGGTGAGGGCTAGGGCCATTCCCCCCAGAAATGTCCGGGAACTTGCAGGTGTCTTGGTAGAAAAGTGGGGTAACATCTCACAGCAACAACTAGCAAATCTGGTGCAGTCCATGAGGAGATGCACTGCAGTACTTAATGCAGCTGGTGGCCACACCAGATACTGACTGTTACTTTTGATTTTGACCCCCTCCTTTGTTCAGGGACACATTATTCCATTTCTGTTAGTCACATGTCTGTGGAACTTGTTCAGTTTATGTCTCAGTTGTTGAATCTTATCTTCATACAAATATTTACACATGTTAAGTTTGCTGAAAATAAATGCAGTTTTTGCTGAGTTTAGTATCAGTTGCCTATGTTTGACAAGTAATATGGCGCTGCGGCTTAGGGTATTGTTTCTTCATTCTATGTAATGAATTCCCAGTGAATTTAGTTATGTTATTTTCCCATATTCAGAGAAATTAGCCATTGAAGTTTAGGTTTATGTCCCAACCTACATATTACAAGGTTCTGACAACTATAAATCACCGTTCCAGGTGATTTATTTTTTAAATTATCACCCCCCTTTTCCTTCCTATAATTCACACCCACGTCCGCCCGCTTACAGAGAGAAGGTACGTATCTCAGTGAAAATGTCAACATAAAGCGTGAAAGCTCTTAAAAGGCCAGAGATGTCCAATAAAATATGACTGAACCAAACACGTAGGCAGGAAAATATTTCAATGGAAATACCTATAGACTTTTCGACACTAAGGGGGATGAATATTAATCAGTGGGTTTCCTGTTTGTTTATCTCTATGCCATCTGGACACACACTCGCTCTCTTTTGGACTAGCAGTATCTAATAGATGGAGCAGACAGAATGGAGTTGGGGGGTGATGATGTCATGATGAGCAGAGGGGTCAGGGGTCGGCTTAGACAAGCTTTTGTTTTGGTTCTCAAACATTTCCGCCTGCATTCCGTTGTGGATGTGAGCATAATAACCACTTTGCTCTCAGGTCAGTGGCTCATCATTTCAGACACACACACTTGCTGTGAGTGAGTGAGTGAGTGAGTGAGTGAGTGAGTGAGTGACTGAATGCTGGGGTAAAGTCATTTCTTAAAGTGATGAGTGTTCAGTGTTAAGCAGCTAACAACATCAATAAGACCCCATAAACACGTCAACAACACATACACAGGGGCGCCTGAGCAACGTTGCAAATGGAGAAGCTGCATCCCCACTTAGGGCTGCAAAGTATTATGATCCATTGGATAATTTGTCCTTTTAAATGATTAGAAATATTTTGAGCTACTCTGTGTTAACAGAGATATGTCCATTTTATACAGTCCCAATCAAAGGTTTGGAAACACCTACTCATTCAAGGGTTTTTCTTTATTTTTACAATTTTCTACATCGTAGAATAATAGTGAAGGCATCAAAACTATAAATAACACATATGGAATCATGTAGTGACCAAAAGTGTTAAACAAATCAAAATATATTTTATATTTGAGATTCTTCAAAGTAGACACCGTTTTCCTTGATGACAGTTTTGCACACTCTAGGCATTCTCTCAATCAGCTTCACCTATACAAGCATTTCGCTACATCCGCAATAACATCTGCTAAAACACGTGTATGTGACAAATAAAATTGGATTTGACCAGGAATGCTTTTCCAACAGCCTTAAAGGAGTTCCCACATATGCTGAGCACTTGTTGGCTGCTTTTCCTTCACTCTGCGTTCCAACTCATCCCAAACCATCTCAATTGGGTTGAGGTCGAGTGATTGTGGAGGCTAGGTCATCTGATGCAGCACTCCATCACTCTCCTTCTTGGTCAAATAGCCCTTACACAGCATGGAGGTGTGTTGGGTCATTGTCCTGTTGAAAAACAAATGATAGTCCCACTAAGCGCAAACCAGGTGGGATGGCGTATCGCTGCAGAATGCTGTGGTAGCCATGCTGGTTAAGTGTGCCTTGAATTCTAAATAAATCAGTGTCACCAGCAAAGCACCCACACCATCACACCTCCTTAATGCTTCACGGTGGGAACCACACATGCGGAGATCATCCGTTCATCTACTCTGCGTCTTACAAAGACACGGCGGTTGGAACCAAAAATCTCAAATTTGATCTCATCAGACCAAAGGACTGATTTCCACCGGTCTAATGTCCATTGCTCATGTTTCTTGGCCCAAGCAAGTCTCTTCTTATTGGTGTCCTTTGGTAGTAGTTTCTTTGCAGCAATTCAACCATGAAGGCCTGATTCACGCAGTCTCGTCTGACCAGTTGATGTTGAGATGTGTCTGTTACTTGATCTCTGAAGCATTTATTTAGGCTGCAATTTCTGAGGCTGGTAACTCTAATGAACTTGTCATCTGCAGCAGAGGTCTCTGTGTCTTCCTTTCCTGTGGCGGTCCTCATGAGAGCCAGTTTCATCATAGCCCTTGATGGTTTTTGCGACTGCACTTAAAGAAACTTTCAAAGGTCTTGAAATTTTCCAGATGAATTGACCTTCATGTCTTAAAGTAATGTTGGACTGTTGTTTCTCTTTGTTTTTGCCATAATATGGACTTGGTTTTTACCAAATAGGGCTATCTTCTAAAATATATTTGGATATCTTCACTATTATTCAACCATGTAGAAAATAGTAAAAAATAAAAACCCTGGAATGAGTTTGTCTCCAAACTTTTGACTGGTACTGTATATGACATAATAATTAACAGATTGCATTTTACAACCACTCCTCCGTAACCTCAAGATAAAGGATTTTGCCCACTGGAAAGTTTTGCTTCTCTCCTGTGCACCAGTTTTAGTTCCGTGCAGTTAGAAAGACATAGTTGCACCACTGATGTACAAATGAAAAAGGCATGTTTTATCTATTGTGTTGTGCTGTTAAAATATGTATCATGTCCGATGTCAGGGAGTTGTTTCATATTATTTCACTTTTCCTTTAAAAAAACATGTTGATGAGCACAGGCATGTAACAGTAGGCCTAATGTATTATTTGTAAGATCCCCCAGCTGAGCAGTGAAATTCAACCACATATTCAACCACAAAGACCACGGAGGTTTTCCAATGGTCCGCAAATTAAGGGCACCTATTGGTAAAAGACACTAAATATCCCTTTGAGCATAGTGTAGTTATTAATTACACTTTGTAGGGTGTATCAACACACCCAGTCACTACAAAGATACAGGCTTCCTTCCTAACTCAGTTGCCGGAGAGGATGGAAACCACTCAGGGATTTCACCATGAGGCCAATGGTGATTTTAAAACAGTCACCGAGTTTAATGGCTGTGATAGGAGAAAACTGAGGATGGATCAACCACATAAAGTAAAACTGCAAAAAACCAGGAAAGAAATTAACTTTATGTCCTGAATAGAAAGTGTTATGTTTGGGGCAAAACCAACACAACTTGGTTCAGTCTTCTTTCCCAACAGACACTGGGAGACAAATTCACCTTTCAACAGGACAATAAACTAAAACACAAAGCCAAATATACACCGGAGTTGCTTACCAAGATGACATTGAATGTTCCTGAGTGCTCTAGTTACAGTTTTGACTTAAATTGTCTTGAAAATATATGGCAAGACCTGAAAGTGGTTGTCTGGCAATGATCAACAACCAATTTGACAGCGCTTGAAGAATAATGTGCAAATATTATACAATCCAGGTGTGCAAAGCTCTCAAGAGACTTACCCAGAAAGACTCACAGCTGTAATCACTGCCAAATGTGATTCTAACATGTTTTACTCAGGGGGTTGAATAATGATCTAATTAAGATATATTAGTGTTTAATTTTCCACTTTGACAGAATATTGTGTAGATTGTTGACAAAAAAATATCAAATCTATTTTAATCCCACTTTGTAACAACAAAATGTGGAAAAGGTCAAGGGGTGTGAATACTCTGAAGGCACAGTATGAGGATTCAGGCCTAGGATTGATATGCAAACATTGCAATTAGCAAATTACCCAGTTGGCCAATGTCTCTATTAAAAATATATAATTTACAATTGGGTTCTTAGTGAAGATATTTATGGAACTGAACAGTGTGCTCTCTGAGATGAGTGATAACTAGCCCCTTATCATACATAATTAACTCGATCACCTGTAAATCTCATAGCCTACTGCTACAATAGATTCCGATACACAAAGATTGTCTAGAGCTGAAGAAAATGGAAAAGCAACACTTCCATCTAGCGTCCAGTTTGAGTACATCAGCAAAGCTCACGTGTATCAACGTTTTTGTACTGTTGTAGTTGATCCTACACTCAGTTTCGTTGGAAATTAATAATAAGAGCCGTTTATGGCTGTGTTGCTGAGCTATAAAAAAAAGCATTTAGCTATCTGTTAGTTATATAGCAGTATCTGACAACAACCCGACCAACAAGGGTCCAGAACGCAATAACGACGAAATTGTACGTAGGCACAGGTAAAGGGTCAGTTTACCCTCCACAAATCCTATTGGGTAAAACGCAAAAACGTACTTTAGATAAATGTCAAGTCAGAACGAAAAGGTCAACAGCTCTTACCGTGAGAAGCAGCTGTGACAGAAGTATTTAGCGCATGTGTTGGACACGCAGTATGCTAGAGGTTCCGCCGTATACAGGAGTTCACCTGCGTGTATTTCGTGTGTTGCTCGTAAACCATTCCCTTTCCCTGAAGAGGCAAAACGTTCGAACTTTGACGCCATCCCGATCTCGCACGCATGTGGAACTGGGGAAATTGTGTTTACATCCGCAAATGGCCGTCAGACCAAAGATGGTGGATAAATTAAGATGTCTTTACTCATGCCGTTTACCATTGAAAAATGGTCATAGTTCCGGTCTGCTTAGAAGCTGGGTGTTTTCACCTGTTTGACCGTAAATGGAAAAAAAATACACACACACACACATGTATATATATATATATATATATATATATACACACACACACACACACATTTATCGTATCACTTTCACCAAACTGAGAACACCAATAATTGCGAAATCAAATATTAACTTGGTTTCGCCTAAAACGTGTATTGTCTGCGCAACTGCGGCGCAGCTGTTCAAGGCTGCCTCTAGTGGCTGTCCCCTAAAATAGTGTCATTCAGAAAGAAGTGTTTTTTATTTGGTCTCTGGCTTTTGTATCTGGGTTTATCAGAATATTGTGAATGATTAACAACTTACAAACGTAATAACAACTTAACAGCTGTATGACTAACTTAATGGAACTTTATAACAGTATACAATTGTCAGACCAGTCCCCAGAATCAGGTTTATTATTATCAGAGAGAAACAGGTGTTTAAAAGTACCCACCACACAGTAATCCCTCCAGACTGTAAAGACAGATCTAAACCACGATGACAAACATGAAAAAATGAATCTACAATACCCACAACAAGCCAAAACTAGAGAAACAACAGAAAAAGACATGCACATAAAGATTAGATTTGATCGTTTGTTTTCTCTCCCCCTACATTGTGCAGATATATAAATACTTCAGATTCCAAAAGTAAGATAGTCATCTGAACCAGCCAGAGGACGAGTGAAAATAAAATTAAAACAAGGCTGCATCTCAATAGTCTACAGTGGCTTCCTGTCCTCGTCTCCACTCCATCTACACACCTATGAATTAAAACAAGGCTGCATCTCAATAGTCTACAGTGGCTTCCTGTCCTCGTCTCCACTCCATCTACACACCTATGAATTAAAACAAGGCTGCATCTCAATAGTCTACAGTGGCTTCCTGTCCTTGTCTCCACTCCATCTGCACACCTATGAATTAAAACAAGGCTGCATCTCAATAGTCTACAGTGGCTTCCTGTCCTTGTCTCCACTCCATCTGCACACCTATGAATTAAAACAAGGCTGCATCTCAATAGTCTACAGTGGCTTCCTGTCCTTGTCTCCACTCCATCTGCACACCTATGAAAGTAAAAGAGACTAAAGTCAATCTCCTGGCATTCTTCCAAGCTAATTAATGAATCTACAGTTTATTGTGCATTTTACAACAGATCTGAATATGATTATATTTTGCTGTTGGTTTCACCGGTCTTGTGTTTTCAGATCAGAGTAAACGAGGTGAGGGAGGAGGGTCAACGGGGAGTGGGAGGAGAGTAGACGAGGAGAGGGAGTAGACGAGGAGAGGGAGGAGAGTAGACGAGGAGAGGGAGGAGAGTAGACGAGGAGAGGGAGGAGAGTAGACGAGGAGAGGAAGGAGAGTAGACGATGAGAGGGAGGAGAGTAGACGAGGAGAGGGAGGAGAGTAGACGAGGAGAGGGAGGAGAGTAGACGAGGAGAGGGAGTAGACGAGGAGAGGGAGGAGAGTAGACGAGGAGAGGAAGGAGAGTAGGTGAGAAGAGGGAGGAGTGGAAGGAGAGTAGACAAGGAGAGGAAGGCACTAGACATTTGGGATGTAGCCTGAGAGTCACTGCCCAGCCTGCGCCATCAAATCATCCACGTCTACAGAACTTTTCATAACGAAACTAAGACACGCTGACTTTGTGCATTTCCACCAACTGTCACAAAAAAAATGTACCAGCTCATTTATTAAATAGACTAGAAGTCCAAAAAAGAAGAAAAAAAGCACAAATAAAAAATGTACATGTAAAAAAAAAAATCAATTGAGTCCATTGATCGCAGGAGGTAATGAACTGTAGTAAGACTGATCATGACAATCCCATGATGATGCCCATAATTATTTGACAATAAAGATAAATATATAGACATGCCTGAGCCTCCGGAGTGGTGCAGTGGTCTAAGGCACTGCAGTGCTAGCTGTGCCTCTAGAGATTCTGGGTTCGAGTCCAGGTTCTGTCGCAGCCGGCGCACAATTGCCTCAGCGTCGTCCGGGTTAGGGGAGGGTTTGGCCGGCAGGGATGTCCTTGTCCCATCGCGCACTAGCGACTCCCCGTGGCAGGCCGGGTGTAGTGCACGCTGACACAGTCGGCAGGGATGTCCTTGTCCCATCGCGCACTAGCGACTCCCGTGGCAGGCCGGGTGTAGTGCACGCTGACACAGTCGGCAGGGATGTCCTTGTCCCATCGCGCACTAGCGACTCCCGTGGCAGGCCGGGTGTAGTGCAGGCTGACACAGTCGGCAGGTGCACTGTGTTTCCTCCGACACATTGGTGCGGCTGGCATCCGGGTTGGTTTGATTGTGTTTCAGAGGACTCTCGGCCTTCGCCTCTCCCGAGTTCGTACGGGAGTTGTAGCGATGAAACAAGACTGTAACTACCAATTGGATACCATGACATTGGGGAGGAAAAGGGTTTACTTTTTTTTTTTTTTTTAAGAACGAAATAAATAAAATAACATTCTTTAACGCACATGATTACAGACATGTATTGCTTTCTTGTCCGTGTTGCATATATCTCTGTCTGACACACACTAAGGGTCATCAAGGGGCCAACGCTACAATCAGGCTGAACTATCTGTACCCCAAAACAACCCAATAAACAGAAGGGGTAGCAGATTCCCCTATCCACTGATACAGGGTCAGATATTTCATCCCCCTCCTGCTTGAGGATGCGGTTAAGATATGATCTTAGATCTGTGATTCGGGGAAACTTCTATCCTCAGCCCAAAGAAACACCCTACCTACAACATAAAAAATACTCAATAGTGAGGAACGTAAAGGAAAGTCAAATCTGTTTCATTACAACAAAACATTCATTATTAGAAGATTATTTTAAAGACATTATTTAATGTTTCTGACCACAGCAGAATTGTTCATATTTTTGAGGTGTAGATGAGATTAAAAATGGCGGCAGTAAACAAAGAGCTGTGCCGGTTTCTGAAATGGCTACACAAGCACTTCCTGTCTGCGCAGGTGAGCAGTTCTCTCCATGCCCGAAGGACCCAGAGGACAGGTCCATGTAGTAGTGAGCAGGTTCAAGGTCAGTGGTAATGAATATTATCCATTCCTCTGGGCTGACTTCGAGTCAGTCCACGTCCAGTATTGTACATTTGACGTCTATGGGTGGTCCAGTATACTACAGGTCCTAGGTCAGTCCTACTAGGCAGCACTGCAGATGTCTTAGGGAACTTTTAGTGTGGATGCAGCCTACCAGTACCACACAGACACACACATCGTTCAATCACTCTCTCCCGCCACACAAACACACTAACTGGCCAGCCAGTAAAGACAGAAAGACTGACAGAGAGAGAGAGAGAGAGAGAGAGAAAGAGAGAGAAAGAGAGAGAAAGAGAGAGAGAGAGAGAAAGAGAGAGAAAGAGAGAGAAAGAGAGAAAGAGAGAAAGAGAGAGAGAGAGAGAGAGAGAGAGAGAGAGAGAGAGAGAGAGAGAAAGATTAAAACAGGGCAGGACATAAAGAGAGGCGAGTATCCACTCTGCAAAACGAGGGAGTTTTCCTCCTCTGTCCCCTTCTCCTCCCCCTCTCCTTTCCTTCCCTCCCCCTATTTCTCTTCTCCTCCCCTCTTGGGGGTCAGCTAAGACGCGGGGGTTAGCCAGTTTTGGAGCTGATCCATCCCACGATGCAGCTGTGCGAGGTAGAAGTCAGCGTTACGGGAGAAGTCGGTGCAGACAGTGGACTGGGCGTCGCCCAGGGCACAGTAGAGGGCGGTGCCTCCCAGGCTGATCACCACGGTGACCAGGCAAAGCAGGAAGAGGAGCAGGCAGGAGTCTCCGCCCACCTCGTCTGCAGGAGGGAAAAGGAAACACGTTTAGATGTTTATTCTATTTTATCTGACCTTCATTGAACTGTTTCTTGTCTGGAGAAGGGAGAGGACAGAGGGAAGAAGGGAGAGGACAGAGGGAAGAAGGGAGAGGACAGAGGGAAGAAGGGAGAGGACAGAGGGAAGAAGGGAGAGGACAGAGGGAAGAAGGGAGAGGACAGAGGGAAGAAGGGAGAGGACAGAGGGAAGAAGGGAGAGGACAGAGGGAAGAAGGGAGAGGACAGAGGGAAGAAGGGAGAGGACAGAGGGAAGAAGGGAGAGGACAGAGGGTGACATGGTAAGAATGCAGACAGACACACATAGCAGTATAATACTGTATGTGCACAAACATACACATGCAATTGATCATAACCATTGTTGGGTATACATATACTCACTCACACTCACACACACACTCACACTTACCATGGTCAAAGCCATCGTCGGGTACTTTGAAGCGGACCCTGCGTTTAGCAGGGTGTTTGTGTTTGAGTGGGGCCGAGAAGGGAGCCACACACACATCCTCCACACACACACTCCTCCTTTTTAGGATGGACACAAGGCCAGGGACAGGGGTCATCTGGAGGTCAGCGGGACATGGTCAAAAGGTCAGGGCCAGGTCAACTGATTAACATGCACATACTGTACACAATAGACACATACACATGACATATATATCAATACACACACATACAGTACACCATGCAGTACACACACACACACACACACAGGCAGTAATAGACATAGTATCCCCACTAGGTGTCAGCGTACACTGCCCTCTCATGTCAACCTCAAACCTCTGAGAAACTGGGTGTTTGAGTTGTAAGCCGACTGCAGACGAAGCCGACTGCAGACGAAGCCGACTGCAGACGTAAGTCGGTGAGTGAAGTCGACGGAGGCGCATATGTGACTGTCGAAAGTCGGACTCTGTAGTGGTTTTCCAACAGTAAGTCTCAGATCAACATGGCAGTGTCAACATAGCTGCTATTGTTCATAAAATATTTTCTGAATAAATGTAGAAATACAATTTTCTATACCCCTATATCACACACTCACAAACTGAAAACATTAAGTGTGAACAATTAATTGGTTAGAGAGAGGTCTCATATCACTTTCATTTGTAGCTTTAGAATTGAGAAACAACTACAGCGACTTGAAGGCGACTTCATCAAAAAAACTGCATGACCTTTGATCTCATGGTTCGTGTAAAGTTCACGCAGTCGACGTGTACGCGCAAGTCAGACAATTGTTATCCCCATAACGCAACACACTTTGAAGGGCAGATTACCAACGATGGTCACCGACTAGACAAAGTAGATCCGCTTGACCACGCCCTATGTCTTAGGTGCTGGTGACATCTTATCAAGTGACATCGGTTGATGCCATCATATCATCTCATCCAGTGACGTCACCTGGTGACATCACCTCCTTTCTGAACAATCAGCTAGAGAGGCTCAGGTTCACAACATTCGCTTGATCGGTTTCACCCTTCAGTCACACTCTTGTCAGGCCTGACAGAAGAGAGAGGGAGAATGGTGAAAACAGAAGATGGAGGAGAGTGGGAACAGGGGGGGGAGCATGCCGCTTGCACCGCCAGGGTTGTGGGTTCAATTCCTGGGACCACCCATACGTAAAAATGTATGCGCACATGACCGTAAGTCGCTTTGGATAAAAGCGTCTGCTAAATGGCATATACATATGAGAGAGAGAGAAAAAGAGAACGATGAAAAGCCCCTCCAGTTTTAATGAGGTTATTATTGTAGCTGTTCAGAGATCAACTCTACTCTCACCTAAACCATTATGTAGAGCTCTTCAGTCGTTAGTCATAGTGGCCCAGACCTGACTGGTGGGCATCCCATTCCAATACGGCCACTGCATCGCCAAAGAGGTCAACTCTACTCTCACCTAAACCATTATGTACAGAGCTCTTCAGTCGTTAGTCATAGTGGCCCAGACCTGACTGGTGGGCATCCCATTCCAATACGGCCACTGCATCACCAAAGAGGTTTAAATGGCCAAAGTAGCCTTGTGAATCGCGTGCACCCACCCCCTCCTTACCCTCAGTGTGACTCGATGATGTAGCCTTGTGAATCGCGTGCACCCACCCCCTCCTTACCCTCAGTGTGACTCGACGATGTAGCCTTGTGAATCGCGTGCACCCACCCCTCCTTACCCTCAGTGTGACTCGACGATGTAGCCTTGTGAATCGCGTGCACCCACCCCTCCTTACCCTCAGTGTGACTCGACGATGTAGCCTTGTGAATCGCGTGCACCCACCCCTCCTTACCCTCAGTGTGACTCGACGATGTAGCCTTGTGAATCGCGTGCACCCACCCCTCCTTACCCTCAGTGGCTCTCGACGATGTAGCCTTGTGAATCGCGTGCACCCACCACCCTCCTTACCCTCAGTGTGACTCGACGATGTAGCCTTGTGAATCGCGTGCACCCACCCCCTCCTTTCCCTCAGTGTGACTCGACGACGGCCTCGTTCCTCTCCCTCGCCAGAAACATACGCAATCCATTACACACCTACACTAAAACGTGCACACCTCTCTCTCCCCACACACACACCCAGCTCCATATTTGGCATCCAAGGGCTAATTATGACCTAACATTGTCTGCTTGCTAATTACTGACGCTTACACAAATGTAGGCTTGTAAATGTAGACTTGTAAATGTAGACTTGGAAATGTAGACTTGGAAATGTAGACTTGTAAATGTAGACTTGTAAATGTAGACTTGTAAATGTAGACTTGTAAATGTAGACTTGTAAATGTAGACTTGTAAATGTAGACTTGTAAATGTAGGCTTATAAATGTAGACTTATAAATGTAGACTTATAAATGTAGACTTATAAATGTAGACTCATAAATGTAGACTTATAAATGTAGACTTATAAATGTAGGCTTATAAATGTAGACTTATAAATGTAGGCTTATAAATGTAGGCTTATAAATGTAGACTTGTAAATGTAGACTTGGAAATGTAGACTTGGAAATGTAGACTTGGAAATGTAGACTTGTAAATGTAGACTTGTAAATGTAGACTTGTAAATGTAGACTTATAAATGTAGGCTTATAAATGTAGGCTTATAAATGTAGACTTATAAATGTAGACTTATAAATGTAGACTTATAAATGTAGACTTATAAATGTAGACTTATAAATGTAGACTTATAAATGTAGGCTTATAAATGTAGACTTATAAATGTAGGCTTATAAATGTAGGCTTATAAATGTAGACTTATAAATGTAGACTTATAAATGTAGACTTATAAATGTAGACTTATAAATGTAGACTTATAAATGTAGACTTGTAAATGTGCCCATTTGGGG
The DNA here is from genome assembly GCF_034236695.1 of Oncorhynchus nerka. Classification (NCBI taxonomy): domain Eukaryota; kingdom Metazoa; phylum Chordata; class Actinopteri; order Salmoniformes; family Salmonidae; genus Oncorhynchus; species Oncorhynchus nerka. The sequence continues at coordinate 51,753,118 of NC_088407.1, forward strand.
ATCCAATACTATTTCTGTTTGTCTTAAACTGTTTTCTTGAAAATGTGCATGTGAAAATCATAAGGTGTCAGAATCTGCAAAGGCCAGCAGCAGTCGGCAGCGGGAAGGGGGGGAAGCAGGTTTGACTCTTCTGGTTATATTGATCTCTGGCTCCCTATTTGGTCATTTGTGTGTCTTCAGTTTTATTTCAGGGCTTAAAGCATCAGACAAAGTAGCCTACATATAGTTGATTTGATTCAAACATAGGGTATATCTAAATATGGGGACAGCCCTAATTTGTTTATAGTTTTTGGTTTATTATTCTTTTTTTAACTAGGCAAGTCAGTTAAGAACAAATTCCTATTTACAATGACGGCCTGCCCCGGGCCAAACCCGGACGATGCTGGGCCAATTGTGCACCGCCCTACGGGACTCCCAATCAAGGTATAGCTCCCGATATGCGCCCCATTCTCTGTGGTTGAGAACAGGGTGTTTCAGCACTTTGTGACAGTGCTTGAGCCACGTTAAGAACTTCCCTCTTCCACCCATTTCAGGAAACGGGTAGAACCCGCTCTATATAAGCAAAACAAAAGTAGAAGTTTTCAATTAATTGGCCAATGCACCTTGTGTTGCGCTTACTTAACAGTGACAGCCCTTCACATTTTCCCAGAGTGAGAGATGTCCCGTGCCATTGACACACTCATGGTGCGTTCGTAACCAAGTGAGAAGTGTGAATTTACCACATACGACTGGGAGAGATCCACTCGAACGGCCCCTTAAACTGGTAATTACTAGTAGGAAACTCATCCTTGAGCGCCGATGTTGATTACTGAGGTCACCTACGATGAAAATGGTTTCTATAACAGCACTTTCATCAGTTAAATGTAACAAAACAGTACTTATAATAAGCAATATATTAAAGTGCTTTTTGAACTCTAGAATGTGTTTACAAGGTTGACAGCTGGTTGGCCATTAGCTAATCAGTGTTTCTCAACAATTGAAATCACATAAATGTATCCAACTGGTATTTATGACTTCACAACTGGTAAATTCCAACCTCCCACATGGTTACAATCGCAGCATCAGAGTAGAAACTTGAAAGGCCCAACATAAATATCCAATCACAACAGGCAATGCAAGGAACATTGTGAATGCTGAACATTCTGAATGGCATTTCATTTTCCAGCTATACCGAAACCGAACTGTGACTGCAATATGCACCGAACTGCAATATGTACCAAAACTGTGCAATTACATCTCTCTGTAAGTGTCAACGTGTGTTTGTCATAAAACTTCAGTCCACACACAGTCTCTCCCACTCACCTCCTCCACTGTAATGCGTTTGGCCAGGTCGTCCAGAGAAGCCACCCGGTCTCTGATAGTCTCCACCATGTCCACTCCAAACATATCATACTCCTCCTCGCGCAGCTGGGCCTCCTCGCGCAGCTGGGCCTCCTCGCGCAGCTGGGCCTCCTCGCGCAGCTGGGCCTCCTCGCGCAGCTGGGCCTCCTCGCGCAGCTGGGCCTCCTCGCGCAGCTGGGCCTCCAGTGTGAGCTGCTCCTTCACTGCTAAGGCTGAGATCTCCTCACTCAGCTGGGCCTCCTCCAGTGTGAGCTGCTCCTTCACTGCTAAGGCTGAGATCTCCTCTAGAGGAGCTTTTAAACAATCAACACCATCTCTCTTCTCCTCTTTCTCCTCTTCCTCTAATGCCAAGGCCTCCTCTGCCTCTTCCACCTCCTCCTGTTTTTCCTCTCCTCCCTGCTGCTCCTCATGCTTGGGTTGGCTCATTTCCCCATCCGTAGGGCGGTCCGGCGTAGTGCAACCCTCCTGAGTGGTGTGTTCCATCTCACTCTCCGTCTGCTGACCCGTTCCCTCGCTCCGAGAGTCTGCGAATTCAGCCCTCCCAATCCCCTGGGAGTCTCTGCAGTCCTGTGCCACACCCAGAGCTGCACAGTCATTGGAGCTGAGGCTGTCCTTCAGGGCTCCAGCTGATTTTATTGGATTGATGCTCTGGGAGAGGGTGGAGTCTGTTCCTCTCTGGTCCTCCTCCATCCCCAACAAACACTCAAATAACCGAACTAGGAGAGCAAGAGACAGAGACACAGAGAGAGAGAGAGAGAGAGCGAGAGAGAGAGAGAGATTCAGAGGGAAGAAATGCTACAACAGCCCTTGACACCCCCCCCCCCCCCTCCCCACAACCCTTTAACTTCTCTACCCAGGCACTCCCTTTGGAGTCCTGTAGGCATCAACAACCTCCCAGTAACACTGGTCTCCAGCAGAGTCCACTGTCTAATCTACATTAAAAAGAGGGAATCACTTTTCCTCAATATCCTCAAAAACACCTCCCAGATCTCCTAACTCAATTATTCACAACACTCTCCTCTTCACCCTTTAGCTGCTGTTTTATAGGGAACTTGATGTCCCCGGAACACATACCCTGTCTACTCTCTCATCCACTACAGAGACACATGCACACACACACATCACTGTTAAACACAAACGGAAACAGACTGAGGACAAGGTGTCCCTCGGGTCCAAATATTTATTCAATGTGAGATTATTTATCAGATAAGTGTCATTTAACAGGGGAGACAGAGTTATACTCTCCTCGCAGAGACAGAGTTATACTCTCCTCTGAGACAGAGTTATACTCTCCTCGCAGAGACATACTCTCCGCTCAGAGACAGAGTTATACTCTCCGTCCAGAGACAGAGTTATACTCTCCTCGCAGAGACATAGTTATACTCTCCTCGCAGAGACATAGTTATACTCTCCTCGCAGAGACAGAGTTATACTCTCCTCGCAGAGACAGAGTTATACTCTCCTCGCAGAGACAGAGTTATACTCTCCTCGCAGAGACAGAGTTATACTCTCCTCGCAGAGACAGAGTTATACTCTCCTCGCAGAGACAGAGTTATACTCTCCTCGCAGAGACAGAGTTATACTCTCCTCGCAGAGACAGAGTTATACTCTCCTCACAGAGACAGAGTTATACTCTCCTCTCAGAGACAGAGTTATACTCTCCTCTCAGAGACAGAGTTATACTCTCCTCGCAGAGACAGAGTTATACTCTCCTCGCAGAGACAGAGTTATACTCTCCTCGCAGAGACAGAGTTATACTCTCCTCGCAGAGACATACTCTCCTCTCAGAGACAGAGTTATACTCTCCTCGCAGAGACATACTCTCCTCGCAGAGTTATACTCTCCTCTCAGAGACAGAGTTATACTCTCCTCGCAGAGACAGAGTTATACTCTCCTCGCAGAGACAGAGTTATACTCTCCTCTCAGAGACAGAGTTATACTCTCCTCGCAGAGACAGAGTTATACTCTCCTCGCAGAGACAGAGTTATACTCTCCTCGCAGAGACAGAGTTATACTCTCCTCGCAGAGACAGAGTTATACTCTCCTCGCAGACACAGAGTTATACTCTCCTCTGAGACAGTTATACTCTCCTCGCAGAGACAGAGTTATACTCTCCTCGCAGACACAGAGTTATACTCTCCTCTGAGACAGAGTTATACTCTCCTCTCAGAGACATAGTTATACTCTCCTCGCAGACACAGAGTTATACTCTCCTCGCAGACACAGAGTTATACTCTCCTCTCAGAGACAGAGTTATACTCTCCTCGCAGAGACAGAATTGTACTCTCCTCGCAGAGACAGAGTTATACTCTCCTCGCAGAGACAGAGTTATACTCTCCTCTCAGAGACAGAGTTATACTCTCCTCGCAGAGACAGAGTTATACTCTCCTCGCAAAGACATACTCTCCTCACAGAGACAGAGTTATACTCTCCTCTCAGAGACAGAGTTATACTCTCCTCACAGAGACAGAGTTATACTCTCCTCTCAGAGACAGAGTTATACTCTCCTCGCAGAGACAGAGTTATACTCTCCTCGCAGAGACAGAGTTATACTCTCCTCGCAGAGACATACTCTCCTCACAGAGACAGAGTTATACTCTCCTCACAGAGACAGAGTTATACTCTCCTCGCAGAGACATAGTTATACTCTCCTCGCAGAGACAGAGTTATACTCTCCTCGCAGAGACAGAGTTATACTCTCCTCGCAGAGACAGAGTTATACTCTCCTCGCAGAGACAGAGTTATACTCTCCTCGCAGAGACATACTCTCCTCTCAGAGACAGAGTTATACTCTCCTTGCAGAGGCATACTCTCCTCTCAGAGACAGAGTTATACTCTCCTCGCAGAGACATACTCTCCTCGCAGAGTTATACTCTCCTCTCAGAGACAGAGTTATACTCTCCTCGTAGAGACAGAGTTATACTCTCCTCGCAGAGACAGAGTTATACTCTCCTCGCAGAGACAGAGTTATACTCTCCTCGCAGAGACAGAGTTATACTCTCCTCGCAGAGACAGAGTTATACTCTCCTCGCAGAGACAGAGTTATACTCTCCTCGCAGAGACAGAGTTATACTCTCCTCACAGAGACAGAGTTATACTCTCCTCTCAGAGACAGAGTTATACTCTCCTCTCAGAGACAGAGTTATACTCTCCTCGCAGAGACAGAGTTATACTCTCCTCGCAGAGACAGAGTTATACTCTCCTCGCAGAGACATACTCTCCTCTCAGAGACAGAGTTATACTCTCCTCGCAGAGACATACTCTCCTCGCAGAGTTATACTCTCCTCTCAGAGACAGAGTTATACTCTCCTCTCAGAGACAGAGTTATACTCTCCTCGCAGAGACAGAGTTATACTCTCCTCGCAGAGACAGAGTTATACTCTCCTCTCAGAGACAGAGTTATACTCTCCTCGCAGAGACAGAGTTATACTCTCCTCGCAGAGACAGAGTTATACTCTCCTCGCAGAGACAGAGTTATACTCTCCTCGCAGAGACAGAGTTATACTCTCCTCGCAGAGACATACTCTCCTCTCAGAGACAGAGTTATACTCTCCTCTCAGAGACAGAGTTATACTCTCCTCTCAGAGACAGAGTTATACTCTCCTCGCAGAGACAGAGTTATACTCTCCTCGCAGAGACAGAGTTATACTCTCCTCGCAGAGACAGAGTTATACTCTCCTCGCAGAGACAGAGTTATACTCTCCTCGCAGACACAGAGTTATACTCTCCTCTGAGACAGTTATACTCTCCTCGCAGAGACAGAGTTATACTCTCCTCGCAGACACAGAGTTATACTCTCCTCTCAGAGACAGAGTTATACTCTCCTCTCAGAGACAGAGTTATACTCTCCTCGCAGAGACAGAGTTATACTCTCCTCGCAGAGACAGAGTTATACTCTCCTCGCAGAGACAGAGTTATACTCTCCTCTCAGAGACATAGTTATACTCTCCTCGCAGACACAGAGTTATACTCTCCTCGCAGACACAGAGTTATACTCTCCTCTCAGAGACAGAGTTATACTCTCCTCGCAGAGACAGAATTGTACTCTCCTCGCAGAGACAGAGTTATACTCTCCTCGCAGAGACAGAGTTATACTCTCCTCTCAGAGACAGAGTTATACTCTCCTCGCAGAGACAGAGTTATACTCTCCTCGCAAAGACATACTCTCCTCACAGAGACAGAGTTATACTCTCCTCTCAGAGACAGAGTTATACTCTCCTCACAGAGACAGAGTTATACTCTCCTCTCAGAGACAGAGTTATACTCTCCTCGCAGAGACAGAGTTATACTCTCCTCGCAGAGACAGAGTTATACTCTCCTCGCAGAGACAGAGTTATACTCTCCTCGCAGAGACATACTCTCCTCACAGAGACAGAGTTATACTCTCCTCACAGAGACAGAGTTATACTCTCCTCGCAGAGACATAGTTATACTCTCCTCGCAGAGACAGAGTTATACTCTCCTCGCAGAGACAGAGTTATACTCTCCTCGCAGAGACAGAGTTATACTCTCCTCGCAGAGACAGAGTTATACTCTCCTCTCAGAGACAGAGTTATACTCTCCTTGCAGAGGCATACTCTCCTCTCAGAGACAGAGTTATACTCTCCTCGCAGAGACATACTCTCCTCGCAGAGTTATACTCTCCTCTCAGAGACAGAGTTATACTCTCCTCGTAGAGACAGAGTTATACTCTCCTCGCAGAGACAGAGTTATACTCTCCTCGCAGAGACATACTCTCCTCTCAGAGACAGAGTTATACTCTCCTCGCAGAGACATACTCTCCTCGCAGAGTTATACTCTCCTCTCAGAGACAGAGTTATACTCTCCTCTCAGAGACAGAGTTATACTCTCCTCGCAGAGACAGAGTTATACTCTCCTCGCAGAGACAGAGTTATACTCTCCTCTCAGAGACAGAGTTATACTCTCCTCGCAGAGACAGAGTTATACTCTCCTCGCAGAGACAGAGTTATACTCTCCTCGCAGAGACAGAGTTATACTCTCCTCGCAGAGACATACTCTCCTCTCAGAGACAGAGTTATACTCTCCTCGCAGAGACATACTCTCCTCGCAGAGACAGAGTTATACTCTCCTCGCAGACACAGAGTTATACTCTCCTCTGAGACAGAGTTATACTCTCCTCTCAGAGACATAGTTATACTCTCCTCGCAGACACAGAGTTATACTCTCCTCGCAGACACAGAGTTATACTCTCCTCTCAGAGACAGAGTTATACTCTCCTCGCAGAGACAGAATTGTACTCTCCTCGCAGAGACAGAGTTATACTCTCCTCGCAGAGACAGAGTTATACTCTCCTCTCAGAGACAGAGTTATACTCTCCTCGCAGAGACAGAGTTATACTCTCCTCGCAAAGACATACTCTCCTCACAGAGACAGAGTTATACTCTCCTCTCAGAGACAGAGTTATACTCTCCTCTCAGAGACAGAGTTATACTCTCCTCTCAGAGACAGAGTTATACTCTCCTCACAGAGACAGAGTTATACTCTCCTCTCAGAGACAGAGTTATACTCTCCTCGCAGAGACAGAGTTATACTCTCCTCGCAGAGACAGAGTTATACTCTCCTCCTCGCAGAGACAGAGTTATACTCTCCTCGCAGAGACAGAGTTATACTCTCCTCGCAGAGACAGAGTTATACTCTCCTCGCAGAGACATACTCTCCTCACAGAGACAGAGTTATACTCTCCTCACAGAGACAGAGTTATACTCTCCTCGCAGAGACATAGTTATACTCTCCTCGCAGAGACAGAGTTATACTCTCCTCGCAGAGACAGAGTTATACTCTCCTCGCAGAGACAGAGTTATACTGTCCTCGCAGAGACAGAGTTATACTCTCCTCGCAGAGACATACTCTCCTCACAGAGACAGAGTTATACTCTCCTCACAGAGACAGAGTTATACTCTCCTCGCAGAGACATAGTTATACTCTCCTCGCAGAGACAGAGTTATACTCTCCTCGCAGAGACAGAGTTATACTCTCCTCGCAGAGACAGAGTTATACTCTCCTCGCAGAGACATACTCTCCTCACAGAGACAGAGTTATACTCTCCTCGCAGAGACAGAGTTATACTCTCCTCGCAGAGACATACTCTCCTCACAGAGACAGAGTCATACTCTCCTCGCAGAGACATACTCTCCTCACAGAGACAGAGTTATACTCTCCTCTCAGAGACAGAGTTATACTCTCCTCGTAGAGACAGAGTTATACTCTCCTCGCAGAGACAGAGTTATACTCTCCTCGCAGAGACAGAGTTATACTCTCCTCGCAGAGACAGAGTTATACTCTCCTCGCAGAGACAGAGTTATACTCTCCTCGCAGAGACAGAGTTATACTCTCCTCGCAGAGACAGAGTTATACTCTCCTCGCAGAGACAGAGTTATACTCTCCTCTCAGAGACAGAGTTATACTCTCCTCGCAGAGACAGAGTTATACTCTCCTCGCAGAGACAGAGTTATACTCTCCTCGCAGAGACAGAGTTATACTCTCCTCGCAGAGACAGAGTTATACTCTCCTCGCAGAGACAGAGTTATACTCTCCTCGCAGAGACATACTCTCCTCTCAGAGACAGAGTTATACTCTCCTCGCAGAGACATACTCTCCTCGCAGAGTTATACTCTCCTCTCAGAGACAGAGTTATACTCTCCTCGCAGAGACAGAGTTATACTCTCCTCGCAGAGACAGAGTTATACTCTCCTCTCAGAGACAGAGTTATACTCTCCTCGCAGAGACAGAGTTATACTCTCCTCGCAGAGACAGAGTTATACTCTCCTCGCAGAGACAGAGTTATACTCTCCTCGCAGAGACAGAGTTATACTCTCCTCGCAGAGACAGAGTTATACTCTCCTCGCAGACACAGAGTTATACTCTCCTCTGAGACAGTTATACTCTCCTCGCAGAGACAGAGTTATACTCTCCTCGCAGACACAGAGTTATACTCTCCTCTGAGACAGAGTTATACTCTCCTCTCAGAGACATAGTTATACTCTCCTCGCAGACACAGAGTTATACTCTCCTCGCAGACACAGAGTTATACTCTCCTCTCAGAGACAGAGTTATACTCTCCTCGCAGAGACAGAATTGTACTCTCCTCGCAGAGACAGAGTTATACTCTCCTCGCAGAGACAGAGTTATACTCTCCTCTCAGAGACAGAGTTATACTCTCCTCGCAGAGACAGAGTTATACTCTCCTCGCAAAGACATACTCTCCTCACAGAGACAGAGTTATACTCTCCTCTCAGAGACAGAGTTATACTCTCCTCACAGAGACAGAGTTATACTCTCCTCTCAGAGACAGAGTTATACTCTCCTCGCAGAGACAGAGTTATACTCTCCTCGCAGAGACAGAGTTATACTCTCCTCGCAGAGACAGAGTTATACTCTCCTCGCAGAGACATACTCTCCTCACAGAGACAGAGTTATACTCTCCTCACAGAGACAGAGTTATACTCTCCTCGCAGAGACATAGTTATACTCTCCTCGCAGAGACAGAGTTATACTCTCCTCGCAGAGACAGAGTTATACTCTCCTCGCAGAGACAGAGTTATACTCTCCTCGCAGAGACAGAGTTATACTCTCCTCGCAGAGACAGAGTTATACTCTCCTCGCAGAGACATACTCTCCTCTCAGAGACAGAGTTATACTCTCCTTGCAGAGGCATACTCTCCTCTCAGAGACAGAGTTATACTCTCCTCGCAGAGACATACTCTCCTCGCAGAGTCATACTCTCCTCTCAGAGACAGAGTTATACTCTCCTCTCAGAGACAGAGTTATACTCTCCTCGCAGAGACAGAGTTATACTCTCCTCGCAGAGACAGAGTTATACTCTCCTCTCAGAGACAGAGTTATACTCTCCTCGCAGAGACAGAGTTATACTCTCCTCGCAGAGACAGAGTTATACTCTCCTCGCAGAGACAGAGTTATACTCTCCTCGCAGAGACAGAGTTATACTCTCCTCGCAGAGACAGAGTTATACTCTCCTCGCAGACACAGAGTTATACTCTCCTCTGAGACAGAGTTATACTCTCCTCGCAGACACAGAGTTATACTCTCCTCGCAGACACAGAGTTATACTCTCCTCGCAGACACAGAGTTATACTCTCCTCGCAGACACAGAGTTATACTCTCCTCGCAGAGACAGAATTGTACTCTCCTCGCAGAGACAGAGTTATACTCTCCTCGCAGAGACAGAGTTATACTCTCCTCTCAGAGACAGAGTTATACTCTCCTCGCAGAGACAGAGTTATACTCTCCTCGCAAAGACATACTCTCCTCACAGAGACAGAGTTATACTCTCCTCTCAGAGACAGAGTTATACTCTCCTCTCAGAGACAGAGTTATACTCTCCTCACAGAGACAGAGTTATACTCTCCTCTCAGAGACAGAGTTATACTCTCCTCGCAGAGACAGAGTTATACTCTCCTCGCAGAGACAGAGTTATACTCTCCTCGCAGAGACAGAGTTATACTCTCCTCGCAGAGACATACTCTCCTCACAGAGACAGAGTTATACTCTCCTCACAGAGACAGAGTTATACTCTCCTCGCAGAGACATAGTTATACTCTCCTCGCAGAGACAGAGTTATACTCTCCTCGCAGAGACAGAGTTATACTCTCCTCGCAGAGACAGAGTTATACTCTCCTCGCAGAGACATACTCTCCTCACAGAGACAGAGTTATACTCTCCTCGCAGAGACAGAGTTATACTCTCCTCGCAGAGACATACTCTCCTCACAGAGACAGAGTCATACTCTCCTCGCAGAGACATACTCTCCTCACAGAGACAGAGTTATACTCTCCTCTCAGAGACAGAGTTATACTCTCCTCGCAGAGACATACTCTCCTCACAGAGACAGAGTTATACTCTCCTCTCAGAGACAGAGTTATACTCTCCTCGCAGAGACAGAGTTATACTCTCCTCTCAGAGACAGTTATACTCTCCTCGCAGAGACAAAGTTATACTCTCCTCGCAGAGACAGAGTTATACTCTCCTCGCAGAGACAGAGTTATACTCTCCTCGCAGAGACAGAGTTATACTCTCCTCGCAGAGACAGAGTTATACTCTCCTCGCAGAGACAGAGTTATACTCTCCTCGCAGAGACAGAGTTATACTCTCCTCGCAGAGACAGAGTTATACTCTCCTCGCAGAGACAGAGTTATACTCTCCTCGCAGACACAGAGTTATACTCTCCTCGCAGAGACATACTCTCCTCTCAGAGACAGAGTTATACTCTCCTTGCAGAGGCATACTCTCCTCTCAGAGACAGAGTTATACTCTCCTCGCAGAGACATACTCTCCTCGCAGAGTTATACTCTCCTCTCAGAGACAGAGTTATACTCTCCTCGTAGAGACAGAGTTATACTCTCCTCGCAGAGACAGAGTTATACTCTCCTCGCAGAGACAGAGTTATACTCTCCTCGCAGAGACAGAGTTATACTCTCCTCGCAGAGACAGAGTTATACTCTCCTCGCAGAGACAGAGTTATACTCTCCTCTCAGAGACAGAGTTATACTCTCCTCGCAGAGACAGAGTTATACTCTCCTCGCAGAGACAGAGTTATACTCTCCTCGCAGAGACAGAGTTATACTCTCCTCGCAGAGACAGAGTTATACTCTCCTCGCAGAGACATACTCTCCTCTCAGAGACAGAGTTATACTCTCCTCGCAGAGACATACTCTCCTCGCAGAGTTATACTCTCCTCTCAGAGACAGAGTTATACTCTCCTCGCAGAGACAGAGTTATACTCTCCTCGCAAAGACAGAGTTATACTCTCCTCTCAGAGACAGAGTTATACTCTCCTCGCAGAGACAGAGTTATACTCTCCTCGCAGAGACAGAGTTATACTCTCCTCGCAGAGACAGAGTTATACTCTCCTCGCAGAGACAGAGTTATACTCTCCTCGCAGAGACAGAGTTATACTCTCCTCGCAGAGACAGAGTTATACTCTCCTCGCAGAGACAGAGTTATACTCTCCTCGCAGACACAGAGTTATACTCTCCTCGCAGACACAGAGTTATACTCTCCTCGCAGAGACAGAGTTATACTCTCCTCGCAGACACAGAGTTATACTCTCCTCTGAGACAGAGTTATACTCTCCTCTCAGAGACATAGTTATACTCTCCTCGCAGACACAGAGTTATACTCTCCTCGCAGACACAGAGTTATACTCTCCTCGCAGACACAGAGTTATACTCTCCTCTCAGAGACAGAGTTATACTCTCCTCGCAGAGACAGAATTGTACTCTCCTCGCAGAGACAGAGTTATACTCTCCTCGCAGAGACAGAGTTATACTCTCCTCTCAGAGACAGAGTTATACTCTCCTCGCAGAGACAGAGTTATACTCTCCTCGCAGAGACAGAGTTATACTCTCCTCGCAGACAGAGTTATACTCTCCTCGCAGACACAGAGTTATACTCTCCTCGCAGAGACAGAGTTATACTCTCCTCGCAGACACAGAGTTATACTCTCCTCTGAGACAGAGTTATACTCTCCTCTCAGAGACATAGTTATACTCTCCTCGCAGACACAGAGTTATACTCTCCTCGCAGACACAGAGTTATACTCTCCTCGCAGACACAGAGTTATACTCTCCTCTCAGAGACAGAGTTATACTCTCCTCGCAGAGACAGAATTGTACTCTCCTCGCAGAGACAGAGTTATACTCTCCTCGCAGAGACAGAGTTATACTCTCCTCTCAGAGACAGAGTTATACTCTCCTCGCAGAGACAGAGTTATACTCTCCTCGCAGAGACATACTCTCCTCACAGAGACAGAGTTATACTCTCCTCTCAGAGACAAGTTATACTCTCCTCGCAGAGACAGAGTTATACTCTCCTCGCAGAGACAGAGTTATACTCTCCTCGCAGAGACAGAGTTATACTCTCCTCGCAGAGACAGAGTTATACTCTCCTCGCAGAGACATACTCTCCTCACAGAGACAGAGTTATACTCTCCTCGCAGAGACAGAGTTATACTCTCCTCGCAGAGACATACTCTCCTCACAGAGACAGTCATACTCTCCTCGCAGAGACATACTCTCCTCGCAGAGACAGAGTTATACTCTCCTCGCAGACACAGAGTTATACTCTCCTCGCAGACACAGAGTTATACTCTCCTCGCAGAGACAGAGTTATACTCTCCTCGCAGACACAGAGTTATACTCTCCTCTGAGACAGAGTTATACTCTCCTCTCAGAGACATAGTTATACTCTCCTCGCAGACACAAAGTTATACTCTCCTCGCAGACACAGAGTTATACTCTCCTCTCAGAGACAGAGTTATACTCTCCTCGCAGAGACAGAATTGTACTCTCCTCGCAGAGACAGAGTAATACTCTCCTCGCAGAGACAGAGTTATACTCTCCTCTCAGAGACAGAGTTATACTCTCCTCGCAGAGACAGAGTTATACTCTCCTCGCAGAGACATACTCTCCTCACAGAGACAGAGTTATACTCTCCTCTCAGAGACAGAGTTATACTCTCCTCACAGAGACAGAGTTATACTCTCCTCTCAGAGACAGAGTTATACTCTCCTCGCAGAGACAGAGTTATACTCTCCTCGCAGAGACATAGTTATACTCTCCTCGCAGAGACAGAGTTATACTCTCCTCGCAGAGACAGAGTTATACTCTCCTCGCAGAGACAGAGTTATACTCTCCTCGCAGAGACATACTCTCCTCACAGAGACAGAGTTATACTCTCCTCGCAGAGACAGAGTTATACTCTCCTCGCAGAGACATACTCTCCTCACAGAGACAGTCATACTCTCCTCGCAGAGACATACTCTCCTCACAGAGACAGAGTTATACTCTCCTCTCAGAGACAGAGTTATACTCTCCTCGCAGAGACATACTCTCCTCACAGAGACAGAGTTATACTCTCCTCTCAGAGACAGAGTTATACTCTCCTCGCAGAGACAGAGTTATACTCTCCTCTCAGAGACAGTTATACTCTCCTCTCAGAGACAGTTATACTCTCCTCGCAGAGATAGAGTTATACTCTCCTCGCAGAGACAGAGTTATACTCTCCTCGCAGAGACAGAGTTATACTCTCCTCTCAGAGACAGAGTTATACTCTCCTCTCAGAGACAGAGTTATACTCTCCTCGCAGAGACAGAGTTATACTCTCCTCTCAGAGACAGAGTTATACTCTCCTCGCAGAGACAGAGTTATACTCTCCTCGCAGAGACAGAGTTATACTCTCCTCGCAGAGACAGAGTTATACTCTCCTCGCAGAGACAGAGTTATACTCTCCTCGCAGAGACAGAGTTATACTCTCCTCGCAGAGACAGAGTTATACTCTCCTCGCAGAGACAGAGTTATACTCTCCTCTCAGAGACAGAGTTATACTCTCCTCTCAGAGACAGAGTTATACTCTCCTCGCAGAGACAGAGTTATACTCTCCTCGCAGAGACAGAGTTATACTCTCCTCGCAGAGACAGAGTTATACTCTCCTCGCAGACACAGAGTTATACTCTCCTCGCAGAGACAGAGTTATACTCTCCTCGCAGAGACAGAGTTATACTCTCCTCGCAGACACAGAGTTATACTCTCCTCGCAGAGACATACTCTCCTCTCAGAGACAGAGTTATACTCTCCTTGCAGAGGCATACTCTCCTCTCAGAGACAGAGTTATACTCTCCTCGCAGAGACATACTCTCCTCGCAGAGTTATACTCTCCTCTCAGAGACAGAGTTATACTCTCCTCGTAGAGACAGAGTTATACTCTCCTCGCAGAGACAGAGTTATACTCTCCTCGCAGAGACAGAGTTATACTCTCCTCGCAGAGACAGAGTTATACTCTCCTCGCAGAGACAGAGTTATACTCTCCTCTCAGAGACAGAGTTATACTCTCCTCTCAGAGACAGAGTTATACTCTCCTCTCAGAGACAGAGTTATACTCTCCTCGCAGAGACAGAGTTATACTCTCCTCGCAGAGACAGAGTTATACTCTCCTCGCAGAGACAGAGTTATACTCTCCTCGCAGAGACAGAGTTATACTCTCCTCGCAGAGACAGAGTTATACTCTCCTCGCAGAGACAGAGTTATACTCTCCTCTCAGAGACAGAGTTATACTCTCCTCTCAGAGACAGAGTTATACTCTCCTCGCAGAGACAGAGTTATACTCTCCTCGCAGAGACAGAGTTATACTCTCCTCGCAGAGACAGAGTTATACTCTCCTCGCAGAGACAGAGTTATACTCTCCTCGCAGAGACATACTCTCCTCTCAGAGACAGAGTTATACTCTCCTCGCAGAGACATACTCTCCTCGCAGAGTTATACTCTCCTCTCAGAGACAGAGTTATACTCTCCTCGCAGAGACAGAGTTATACTCTCCTCGCAGAGACAGAGTTATACTCTCCTCGCAGAGACAGAGTTATACTCTCCTCTCAGAGACAGAGTTATACTCTCCTCGCAGAGACAGAGTTATACTCTCCTCGCAGAGACAGAGTTATACTCTCCTCGCAGAGACAGAGTTATACTCTCCTACTCTCCTCACAGAGACAGAGTTATACTCTCCTCGCAGAGACATAGTTATACTCTCCTCGCAGAGACAGAGTTATACTCTCCTCGCAGAGACAGAGTTATACTCTCCTCGCAGAGACAGAGTTATACTCTCCTCGCAGAGACATACTCTCCTCACAGAGACAGAGTTATACTCTCCTCGCAGAGACAGAGTTATACTCTCCTCGAGACATACTCTCCTCACAGAGACAGTCATACTCTCCTCGCAGAGACATACTCTCCTCACAGAGACAGAGTTATACTCTCCTCTCAGAGACAGAGTTATACTCTCCTCGCAGAGACAGAGTTATACTCTCCTCGCAGAGACATACTCTCCTCACAGAGACAGAGTTATACTCTCCTCGCAGAGACATAGTTATACTCTCCTCGCAGAGACAGAGTTATACTCTCCTCGCAGAGACAGAGTTATACTCTCCTCGCAGAGACAGAGTTATACTCTCCTCGCAGAGACATACTCTCCTCACAGAGACAGAGTTATACTCTCCTCGAGAGACAGAGTTATACTCTCCTCGCAGAGACATACTCTCCTCACAGAGACAGTCATACTCTCCTCGCAGAGACATACTCTCCTCACAGAGACAGAGTTATACTCTCCTCTCAGAGACAGAGTTATACTCTCCTCGCAGAGACATACTCTCCTCACAGAGACAGAGTTATACTCTCCTCTCAGAGACAGAGTTATACTCTCCTCGCAGAGACAGAGTTATACTCTCCTCTCAGAGACAGTTATACTCTCCTCTCAGAGACAGTTATACTCTCCTCGCAGAGACAGAGTTATACTCTCCTCGCAGAGACAGAGTTATACTCTCCTCGCAGAGACAGAGTTATACTCTCCTCTCAGAGACAGAGTTATACTCTCCTCTCAGAGACAGAGTTATACTCTCCTCGCAGAGACAGAGTTATACTCTCCTCTCAGAGACAGAGTTATACTCTCCTCGCAGAGACAGAGTTATACTCTCCTCGCAGAGACAGAGTTATACTCTCCTCGCAGAGACAGAGTTATACTCTCCTCGCAGAGACAGAGTTATACTCTCCTCGCAGAGACAGAGTTATACTCTCCTCGCAGAGACAGAGTTATACTCTCCTCGCAGAGACAGAGTTATACTCTCCTCTCAGAGACAGAGTTATACTCTCCTCGCAGAGACATACTCTCCTCGCAGAGTTATACTCTCCTCTCAGAGACAGAGTTATACTCTCCTCGCAGAGACAGAGTTATACTCTCCTCGCAGAGACAGAGTTATACTCTCCTCGCAGAGACAGAGTTATACTCTCCTCTCAGAGACAGAGTTATACTCTCCTCGCAGAGACAGAGTTATACTCTCCTCGCAGAGACAGAGTTATACTCTCCTCGCAGAGACAGAGTTATACTCTCCTCGCAGAGACATACTCTCCTCACAGAGACAGAGTTATACTCTCCTCGCAGAGACATAGTTATACTCTCCTCGCAGAGACAGAGTTATACTCTCCTCGCAGAGACAGAGTTATACTCTCCTCGCAGAGACAGAGTTATACTCTCCTCGCAGAGACATACTCTCCTCACAGAGACAGAGTTATACTCTCCTCGCAGAGACAGAGTTATACTCTCCTCGCAGAGACATACTCTCCTCACAGAGACAGTCATACTCTCCTCGCAGAGACATACTCTCCTCACAGAGACAGAGTTATACTCTCCTCTCAGAGACAGAGTTATACTCTCCTCGCAGAGACAGAGTTATACTCTCCTCGCAGAGACATACTCTCCTCACAGAGACAGAGTTATACTCTCCTCGCAGAGACATAGTTATACTCTCCTCGCAGAGACAGAGTTATACTCTCCTCGCAGAGACAGAGTTATACTCTCCTCGCAGAGACAGAGTTATACTCTCCTCGCAGAGACATACTCTCCTCACAGAGACAGAGTTATACTCTCCTCGCAGAGACAGAGTTATACTCTCCTCGCAGAGACATACTCTCCTCACAGAGACAGTCATACTCTCCTCGCAGAGACATACTCTCCTCACAGAGACAGAGTTATACTCTCCTCTCAGAGACAGAGTTATACTCTCCTCGCAGAGACATACTCTCCTCACAGAGACAGAGTTATACTCTCCTCTCAGAGACAGAGTTATACTCTCCTCGCAGAGACAGAGTTATACTCTCCTCTCAGAGACAGTTATACTCTCCTCTCAGAGACAGTTATACTCTCCTCGCAGAGATAGAGTTATACTCTCCTCGCAGAGACAGAGTTATACTCTCCTCGCAGAGACAGAGTTATACTCTCCTCTCAGAGACAGAGTTATACTCTCCTCTCAGAGACAGAGTTATACTCTCCTCGCAGAGACAGAGTTATACTCTCCTCTCAGAGACAGAGTTATACTCTCCTCGCAGAGACAGAGTTATACTCTCCTCGCAGAGACAGAGTTATACTCTCCTCGCAGAGACAGAGTTATACTCTCCTCGCAGAGACAGAGTTATACTCTCCTCGCAGAGACAGAGTTATACTCTCCTCGCAGAGACAGAGTTATACTCTCCTCGCAGAGACAGAGTTATACTCTCCTCTCAGAGACAGAGTTATACTCTCCTCTCAGAGACAGAGTTATACTCTCCTCGCAGAGACAGAGTTATACTCTCCTCGCAGAGACAGAGTTATACTCTCCTCGCAGAGACAGAGTTATACTCTCCTCGCAGACACAGAGTTATACTCTCCTCGCAGAGACAGAGTTATACTCTCCTCGCAGAGACAGAGTTATACTCTCCTCGCAGACACAGAGTTATACTCTCCTCGCAGAGACATACTCTCCTCTCAGAGACAGAGTTATACTCTCCTTGCAGAGGCATACTCTCCTCTCAGAGACAGAGTTATACTCTCCTCGCAGAGACATACTCTCCTCGCAGAGTTATACTCTCCTCTCAGAGACAGAGTTATACTCTCCTCGTAGAGACAGAGTTATACTCTCCTCGCAGAGACAGAGTTATACTCTCCTCGCAGAGACAGTTATATACTCTCCTCGCAGAGACAGAGTTATACTCTCCTCGCAGAGACAGAGTTATACTCTCCTCTCAGAGACAGAGTTATACTCTCCTCTCAGAGACAGAGTTATACTCTCCTCTCAGAGACAGAGTTATACTCTCCTCGCAGAGACAGAGTTATACTCTCCTCGCAGAGACAGAGTTATACTCTCCTCGCAGAGACAGAGTTATACTCTCCTCGCAGAGACAGAGTTATACTCTCCTCGCAGAGACAGAGTTATACTCTCCTCGCAGAGACAGAGTTATACTCTCCTCGCAGAGACAGAGTTATACTCTCCTCTCAGAGACAGAGTTATACTCTCCTCTCAGAGACAGAGTTATACTCTCCTCGCAGAGACAGAGTTATACTCTCCTCGCAGAGACAGAGTTATACTCTCCTCGCAGAGACAGAGTTATACTCTCCTCGCAGAGACAGAGTTATACTCTCCTCGCAGAGACATACTCTCCTCTCAGAGACAGAGTTATACTCTCCTCGCAGAGACATACTCTCCTCGCAGAGTTATACTCTCCTCTCAGAGACAGAGTTATACTCTCCTCGCAGAGACAGAGTTATACTCTCCTCGCAGAGACAGAGTTATACTCTCCTCGCAGAGACAGAGTTATACTCTCCTCTCAGAGACAGAGTTATACTCTCCTCGCAGAGACAGAGTTATACTCTCCTCGCAGAGACAGAGTTATACTCTCCTCGCAGAGACAGAGTTATACTCTCCTCGCAGAGACATACTCTCCTCACAGAGACAGAGTTATACTCTCCTCGCAGAGACAGAGTTATACTCTCCTCGCAGAGACATACTCTCCTCACAGAGACAGAGTTATACTCTCCTCTCAGAGACAGAGTTATACTCTCCTCGCAGAGACATACTCTCCTCACAGAGACAGAGTTATACTCTCCTCTCAGAGACAGAGTTATACTCTCCTCTCAGAGACAGTTATACTCTCCTCTCAGAGACAGTTATACTCTCCTCGCAGAGATAGAGTTATACTCTCCTCGCAGAGACAGAGTTATACTCTCCTCGCAGAGACAGAGTTATACTCTCCTCTCAGAGACAGAGTTATACTCTCCTCTCAGAGACAGAGTTATACTCTCCTCGCAGAGACAGAGTTATACTCTCCTCGCAGAGACAGAGTTATACTCTCCTCTCAGAGACAGAGTTATACTCTCCTCGCAGAGACAGAGTTATACTCTCCTCGCAGAGACAGAGTTATACTCTCCTCGCAGAGACAGAGTTATACTCTCCTCGCAGAGACAGAGTTATACTCTCCTCGCAGAGACAGAGTTATACTCTCCTCGCAGAGACAGAGTTATACTCTCCTCGCAGAGACAGAGTTATACTCTCCTCTCAGAGACAGAGTTATACTCTCCTCTCAGAGACAGAGTTATACTCTCCTCGCAGAGACAGAGTTATACTCTCCTCGCAGAGACAGAGTTATACTCTCCTCGCAGAGACAGAGTTATACTCTCCTCGCAGAGACATACTCTCCTCACAGAGACAGAGTTATACTCTCCTCGCAGAGACAGAGTTATACTCTCCTCGCAGAGACAGAGTTATACTCTCCTCGCAGAGACATACTCTCCTCACAGAGACAGAGTTATACTCTCCTCGCAGAGACAGAGTTATACTCTCCTCGCAGAGACATACTCTCCTCACAGAGACAGTCATACTCTCCTCGCAGAGACATACTCTCCTCACAGAGACAGAGTTATACTCTCCTCTCAGAGACAGAGTTATACTCTCCTCGCAGAGACATACTCTCCTCACAGAGACAGAGTTATACTCTCCTCGCAGAGACAGAGTTATACTCTCCTCTCAGAGACAGTTATACTCTCCTCTCAGAGACAGTTATACTCTCCTCGCAGAGATAGAGTTATACTCTCCTCGCAGAGACAGAGTTATACTCTCCTCGCAGAGACAGAGTTATACTCTCCTCTCAGAGACAGAGTTATACTCTCCTCTCAGAGACAGAGTTATACTCTCCTCGCAGAGACAGAGTTATACTCTCCTCGCAGAGACAGAGTTATACTCTCCTCGCAGAGACAGAGTTATACTCTCCTCACAGAGACAGAGTTATACTCTCCTCGCAGAGACAGAGTTATACTCTCCTCGCAGAGACAGAGTTATACTCTCCTCGCAGAGACAGAGTTATACTCTCCTCGCAGAGACAGAGTTATACTCTCCTCTCAGAGACAGAGTTATACTCTCCTCTCAGAGACAGAGTTATACTCTCCTCGCAGAGACAGAGTTATACTCTCCTCGCAGAGACAGAGTTATACTCTCCTCGCAGAGACAGAGTTATACTCTCCTCGCAGACACAGAGTTATACTCTCCTCGCAGAGACAGAGTTATACTCTCCTCGCAGAGACAGAGTTATACTCTCCTCGCAGACACAGAGTTATACTCTCCTCGCAGAGACATACTCTCCTCTCAGAGACAGAGTTATACTCTCCTTGCAGAGGCATACTCTCCTCTCAGAGACAGAGTTATACTCTCCTCGCAGAGACATACTCTCCTCGCAGAGTTATACTCTCCTCTCAGAGACAGAGTTATACTCTCCTCGTAGAGACAGAGTTATACTCTCCTCGCAGAGACAGAGTTATACTCTCCTCGCAGAGACAGAGTTATACTCTCCTCGCAGAGACAGAGTTATACTCTCCTCGCAGAGACAGAGTTATACTCTCCTCTCAGAGACAGAGTTATACTCTCCTCTCAGAGACAGAGTTATACTCTCCTCTCAGAGACAGAGTTATACTCTCCTCGCAGAGACAGAGTTATACTCTCCTCGCAGAGACAGAGTTATACTCTCCTCGCAGAGACAGAGTTATACTCTCCTCGCAGAGACAGAGTTATACTCTCCTCGCAGAGACAGAGTTATACTCTCCTCGCAGAGACAGAGTTATACTCTCCTCTCAGAGACAGAGTTATACTCTCCTCTCAGAGACAGAGTTATACTCTCCTCGCAGAGACAGAGTTATACTCTCCTCGCAGAGACAGAGTTATACTCTCCTCGCAGAGACAGAGTTATACTCTCCTCGCAGAGACAGAGTTATACTCTCCTCGCAGAGACATACTCTCCTCTCAGAGACAGAGTTATACTCTCCTCGCAGAGACATACTCTCCTCGCAGAGTTATACTCTCCTCTCAGAGACAGAGTTATACTCTCCTCGCAGAGACAGAGTTATACTCTCCTCGCAGAGACAGAGTTATACTCTCCTCGCAGAGACAGAGTTATACTCTCCTCTCAGAGACAGAGTTATACTCTCCTCGCAGAGACAGAGTTATACTCTCCTCGCAGAGACAGAGTTATACTCTCCTCGCAGAGACAGAGTTATACTCTCCTCGCAGAGACAGAGTTATACTCTCCTCGCAGAGACAGAGTTATACTCTCCTCGCAGAGACAGAGTTATACTCTCCACGCAGACACAGAGTTATACACTCCTCGCAGAGACAGAGTTATACTCTCCTCGCAGAGACAGAGTTATACTCTCCTCGCAGACACAGAGTTATACTCTCCTCTCAGAGACATAGTTATACTCTCCTCGCAGACACAGAGTTATACTCTCCTCGCAGAGACAGAGTTATACTCTCCTCGCAGAGACAGAGTTATACTCTCCTCGCAGAGACAGAGTTATACTCTCCTCGCAGAGACATACTCTCCTCACAGAGACAGAGTTATACTCTCCTCTCAGAGACAGAGTTATACTCTCCTCACAGAGACAGAGTTATACTCTCCTCTCAGAGACAGAGTTATACTCTCCTCGCAGAGACAGAGTTATACTCTCCTCGCAGAGACATAGTTATTCTCTCCTCGCAGAGACAGAGTTATACTCTCCTCGCAGAGACAGAGTTATACTCTCCTCGCAGAGACAGAGTTATACTCTCCTCGCAGAGACATACTCTCCTCACAGAGACAGAGTTATACTCTCCTCTCAGAGACAGAGTTATACTCTCCTCACAGAGACAGAGTTATACTCTCCTCTCAGAGACAGAGTTATACTCTCCTCGCAGAGACAGAGTTATACTCTCCTCGCAGAGACATAGTTATTCTCTCCTCGCAGAGACAGAGTTATACTCTCCTCGCAGAGACAGAGTTATACTCTCCTCGCAGAGACAGAGTTATACTCTCCTCGCAGAGACATACTCTCCTCGCAGAGACATACTCTCCTCTCAGAGACAGAGTTATACTCTCCTCGCAGAGACAGAGTTATACTCTCCTCGCAGAGACAGAGTTATACTCTCCTCGCAGAGACAGAGTTATACTCTCCTCTCAGAGACAGAGTTATACTCTCCTCTCAGAGACATAGTCATACTCTCCTCTCAGAGACAGAGTTATACTCTCCTCGCAGAGACAGAGTTATACTCTCCTCGCAGAGACAGAGTTATACTCTCCTCGCAGAGACAGAGTTATACTCTCCTCTCAGAGACAGAGTTATACTCTCCTCGCAGAGACAGAGTTATACTCTCCTCTCAGAGACAGAGTTATACTCTCCTCTCAGAGACAGAGTTATACTCTCCTTGCAGAGACAGAGTTATACTCTCCTCGCAGAGACATAGTTATACTCTCCTCTCAGAGACATAGTTATACTCTCCTCTCAGAGACATAGTTATACTCTCCTCGCAGACACAGAGTTATACTCTCCTCGCAGAGGCATACTCTCCTCTCAGAGACAGAGTTATACTCTCCTCGCAGAGTTATACTCTCCTCTCAGAGACAGAGTTATACTCTCCTCGCAGACACAGAGTTATACTCTCCTCGCAGAGACAGAGTTATACTCTCCTCGCAGAGACAGAGTTATACTCTCCTCGCAGACACAGAGTTATACTCTCCTCGCAGAGACATACTCTCCTCTCAGAGACAGAGTTATACTCTCCTCGCAGAGACAGAGTTATACTCTCCTCGCAGAGACAGAGTTATACTCTCCTCGCAGAGACATAGTTATACTCTCCTCTCAGAGACATAGTTATACTCTCCTCTCAGAGACAGAGTTATACTCTCCTCGCAGACACAGAGTTATACTCTCCTCGCAGAGGCATACTCTCCTCTCAGAGACAGAGTTATACTCTCCTCTCAGAGACAGAGTTATACTCTCCTCGCAGAGTTATACTCTCCTCGCAGAGACAGAGTTATACTCTCCTCGCAGAGACAGTTATATACTCTCCTCGCAGAGACAGAGTTATACTCTCCTCGCAGAGACAGAGTTATACTCTCCTCTCAGAGACAGAGTTATACTCTCCTCTCAGAGACAGAGTTATACTCTCCTCTCAGAGACAGAGTAATACTCTCCTCTCAGAGACAGTTATACTCTCCTCTCAGAGACAGAGTTATACTCTCCTCGCAGAGACATACTCTCCTCACAGAGACAGAGTTATACTCTCCTCACACAGACAGAGTTATACTCTCCTCTCAGAGACAGAGTTATACTCTCCTCGCAGAGACATAGTTATACTCTCCTCTCAGAGGCAGAGTTATACTCTCCTCGCAGAGTTATACTCTCCTCTCAGAGACAGAGTTATACTCTCCTCGCAGAGACAGAGTTATACTCTCCTCGCAGAGACAGAGTTATACTCTCCTCTCAGAGACAGAGTTATACTCTCCTCGCAGAGACATACTCTCCTCTCAGAGACAGAGTTATACTCTCCTCTCAGAGACAGAGTTATACTCTCCTCGCAGAGACAGAGTTATACTCTCCTCGCAGAGACAGAGTTATACTCTCCTCGCAGAGACATACTCTCCTCGCAGAGTTATACTCTCCTCTCAGAGACAGAGTTATACTCTCCTCGCAGAGACAGAGTTATACTCTCCTCTCAGAGACAGAGTTATACTCTCCTCTCAGAGACAGAGTTATACTCTCCTCGCAGAGACAGAGTTATACTCTCCTCGCAGAGACAGAGTTATACTCTCCTCGCAGAGACAGAGTTATACTCTCCTCGCAGAGACAGAGTTATACTCTCCTCGCAGAGACAGAGTTATACTCTCCTCGCAGAGACATACTCTCCTCACAGAGACAGAGTTATACTCTCCTCACACAGACAGAGTTATACTCTCCTCTCAGAGACAGAGTTATACTCTCCTCGCAGAGACATAGTTATACTCTCCTCTCAGAGGCAGAGTTATACTCTCCTCGCAGAGTTATACTCTCCTCTCAGAGACAGAGTTATACTCTCCTCGCAGAGACAGAGTTATACTCTCCTCTCAGAGACAGAGTTATACTCTCCTCGCAGAGACATACTCTCCTCTCAGAGACAGAGTTATACTCTCCTCTCAGAGACAGAGTTATACTCTCCTCGCAGAGACAGAGTTATACTCTCCTCGCAGAGACAGAGTTATACTCTCCTCGCAGAGACATACTCTCCTCGCAGAGTTATACTCTCCTCTCAGAGACAGAGTTATACTCTCCTCGCAGAGACAGAGTTATACTCTCCTCTCAGAGACAGAGTTATACTCTCCTCGCAGAGACAGAGTTATACTCTCCTCGCAGAGACAGAGTTATACTCTCCTCGCAGAGACAGAGTTATACTCTCCTCGCAGAGACAGAGTTATACTCTCCTCGCAGAGACATACTCTCCTCACAGAGACAGAGTTATACTCTCCTCGCAGAGACATACTCTCCTCTCAGAGACAGAGTTATACTCTCCTCTCAGAGACAGAGTTATACTCTCCTCTCAGAGACAGAGTTATACTCTCCTCTCAGAGACAGAGTTATACTCTCCTCGCAGAGACAGAGTTATACTCTCCTCGCAGAGACAGAGTTATACTCTCCTCGCAGAGGCATACTCTCCTCTCAGAGACAGAGTTATACTCTCCTCGCAGAGACATACTCTCCTCGCAGAGTTATACTCTCCTCTCTCTCGCAGAGACAGAGTTATACTCTCCTCGCAGAGACAGAGTTATACTCTCCTCGCAGAGACAGAGTTATACTCTCCTCGCAGAGACAGAGTTATACTCTCCTCGCAGAGACATACTCTCCTCACAGAGACAGAGTTATACTCTCCTCGCAGAGACATACTCTCCTCTCAGAGACAGAGTTATACTCTCCTCAGAGACAGAGTTATACTCTCCTCGCAGAGACAGAGTTATACTCTCCTCTCAGAGACAGAGTTATACTCTCCTCTCAGAGACAGAGTTATACTCTCCTCGCAGAGACATAGTTATACTCTCCTCGCAGAGACATACTCTCCTCACAGAGACAGAGTTATACTCTCCTCGCAGAGACATACTCTCCTCTCAGAGACAGAGTTATACTCTCCTCTCAGAGACAGAGTTATACTCTCCTCTCAGAGACAGAGTTATACTCTCCTCGCAGAGACAGAGTTATACTCTCCTCGCAGAGACAGAGTTATACTCTCCTCGCAGAGGCATACTCTCCTCTCAGAGACAGAGTTATACTCTCCTCGCAGAGACAGAGTTATACTCTCCTCGCAGAGACATACTCTCCTCACAGAGACAGAGTTATACTCTCCTCGCAGAGACATACTCTCCTCTCAGAGACAGAGTTATACTCTCCTCGCAGAGACAGAGTTATACTCTCCTCGCAGAGACAGAGTTATACTCTCCTCGCAGAGACATACTCTCCTCACAGAGACAGAGTTATACTCTCCTCACACAGACAGAGTTATACTCTCCTCTCAGAGACAGAGTTATACTCTCCTCGCAGAGACATAGTTATACTCTCCTCTCAGAGGCAGAGTTATACTCTCCTCGCAGAGTTATACTCTCCTCTCAGAGACAGAGTTATACTCTCCTCGCAGAGACAGAGTTATACTCTCCTCTCAGAGACAGAGTTATACTCTCCTCGCAGAGACATACTCTCCTCTCAGAGACAGAGTTATACTCTCCTCTCAGAGACAGAGTTATACTCTCCTCGCAGAGACAGAGTTATACTCTCCTCGCAGAGACAGAGTTATACTCTCCTCGCAGAGACATACTCTCCTCGCAGAGTTATACTCTCCTCTCAGAGACAGAGTTATACTCTCCTCGCAGAGACAGAGTTATACTCTCCTCTCAGAGACAGAGTTATACTCTCCTCGCAGAGACAGAGTTATACTCTCCTCGCAGAGACAGAGTTATACTCTCCTCGCAGAGACAGAGTTATACTCTCCTCGCAGAGACAGAGTTATACTCTCCTCGCAGAGACATACTCTCCTCACAGAGACAGAGTTATACTCTCCTCGCAGAGACATACTCTCCTCTCAGAGACAGAGTTATACTCTCCTCTCAGAGACAGAGTTATACTCTCCTCTCAGAGACAGAGTTATACTCTCCTCTCAGAGACAGAGTTATACTCTCCTCGCAGAGACAGAGTTATACTCTCCTCGCAGAGACAGAGTTATACTCTCCTCGCAGAGGCATACTCTCCTCTCAGAGACAGAGTTATACTCTCCTCGCAGAGACATACTCTCCTCGCAGAGTTATACTCTCCTCTCCTCGCAGAGACAGAGTTATACTCTCCTCGCAGAGACAGAGTTATACTCTCCTCGCAGAGACAGAGTTATACTCTCCTCGCAGAGACAGAGTTATACTCTCCTCGCAGAGACATACTCTCCTCACAGAGACAGAGTTATACTCTCCTCGCAGAGACATACTCTCCTCTCAGAGACAGAGTTATACTCTCCTCGCAGAGACAGAGTTATACTCTCCTCGCAGAGACAGAGTTATACTCTCCTCTCAGAGACAGAGTTATACTCTCCTCTCAGAGACAGAGTTATACTCTCCTCGCAGAGACATAGTTATACTCTCCTCGCAGAGACATACTCTCCTCACAGAGACAGAGTTATACTCTCCTCGCAGAGACATACTCTCCTCTCAGAGACAGAGTTATACTCTCCTCTCAGAGACAGAGTTATACTCTCCTCTCAGAGACAGAGTTATACTCTCCTCGCAGAGACAGAGTTATACTCTCCTCGCAGAGACAGAGTTATACTCTCCTCGCAGAGGCATACTCTCCTCTCAGAGACAGAGTTATACTCTCCTCGCAGAGACAGAGTTATACTCTCCTCGCAGAGACATACTCTCCTCACAGAGACAGAGTTATACTCTCCTCGCAGAGACATACTCTCCTCTCAGAGACAGAGTTATACTCTCCTCTCAGAGACAGAGTTATACTCTCCTCTCAGAGACAGAGTTATACTCTCCTCTCAGAGACAGAGTTATACTCTCCTCACAGAGACAGAGTTATACTCTCCTCTCAGAGACAGAGTTATACTCTCCTCTCAGAGACAGAGTTATACTCTCCTCTCCTCGCAGAGTTATACTCTCCTCGCAGAGACAGAGTTATACTCTCCTCGCAGAGACATAGTTATACTCTCCTCTCAGAGACAGAGTTATACTCTCCTCGCAGAGACAGAGTTATACTCTCCTCGCAGAGACAGAGTTATACTCTCCTCGCAGAGACAGAGTTATACTCTCCTCTCAGAGACAGAGTTATACTCTCCTCTCAGAGACAGAGTTATACTCTCCTCTCAGAGACAGAGTTATACTCTCCTCTCAGAGACAGAGTTATACTCTCCTCTCAGAGACAGAGTTATACTCTCCTCTCAGAGACAGAGATATACTCTCCTCTCAGAGACAGAGTTATACTCTCCTCTCAGAGACAGAGTTATACTCTCCTCTCAGAGACATACTCTCCTCTCAGAGACAGAGTTATACTCTCCTCGCAGAGTTATACTCTCCTCACGCCTCCGGAACACTGACACTGAGAGTGCCCTAACTTAACATACTGTCATCTCAGTGTGTGTGTGTGTGTGTAGTCACGCCTCGGTTGTGAAAGTGAAACACAGTGCCCTGTGTCTTTGTGCACACGCAACACACACCTTGGACTACGTGTGTGTGTGTGTGTGTGTGTGTGTGTGTGTGTGTGTGTGTGTGTGTGTGTGTGTGTGTGTGTGTGTGTGTGTGTGTGTGTATACAGTTAGGTAACACACACCCTTGGCTCCCTGGAGCTCTGCTTCAGTTCATCAATAACCCAAGTCCAAGACCAGGGGACCTCTCCTAACACACACAACGTGATGGAATGCATCTAAGGTGTTTCCAGGTAACAGGGTGGGGGAGGGGAGAGAGAGCAAGAGAGAGAGAGAGCGAGAGAGCAAGAAAGAGAGAGAGCGAGCAAGAAAGAGAGAGAGAGAGAGAAAGAGAGTGAGAAAGAGAGAGAGAGCAAGAAAGAGAGAGACAGAGAGACAGAGAGAGAAAGAGAGAGAGAGAAAGAGAGCAAAAGAGAGAGAGAGAGAGCAAGAGAGCGAGCTAAAGAGCAAGAGCGAGCAAGAGAGCGAGCTAGAGAGAGAGAGCTAGAGAACGAGCTAGAGAGCGAGCAAGAGAGAGCGAGCAAGAGAGCGAGCTAGAGAGAGAGCTAGAGAGAGAGAGCGAGCGAGCAAGAGAGAGCGAGCAAGAGAGCGAGCTAGAGAGCGAGCTAGAGAGAGAGCGAGCAAGAGAGCGAGCTAGAGAGAGAGAGAGAGAGAGAGAGCGAGCAAGAGAGCGAGCTAAAAAGAGAGAGCGAGAGAGCGAGCAAGAGAGAGCGAGCTAGAGAGAGCGAGCTAGAGAGAGCGAGCTAGAGAGAGCGAGCAAGAGAGCGAGCTAGAGAGGGAGCGAGAGAGAGCGAGCTAGAGAGAGCGAGCTAGAGAGAGAGAGCTAGAGAGAGAGAGCTAGAGAGAGCGAGCTAGAGAGAGAGCGAGCTAGAGAGAGAGCGAGCAAGAGAGCGAGCTAGAGAGCGAGCTAGAGAGAGCAAGAGAGCAAGCAAGAGAGAGCAAGCAAGAGAGCGAGCAAGAGAGCGAGCTAGAGAGAGCGAGCAAGAGAGCGAGCAAGAGAGCGAGCTAGAGAGAGCGAGCTAAAGAGAGAGAGCGAGAGAGCGAGCGAGAGAGCGAGCTAGAGAGAGAGCAAGAGAACGAGCTAGAGAGAGCGAGCTAGAGAGAGCGAGCTAGAGAGCAAGAGAGCGAGCAAGAGAGCGAGCAAGAGAGCGAGCTAAAGAGAGAGAGCAAGAGAGCGAGCAAGAGAACGAGCTAGAGAGAGCGAGCTAGATAGAGAGCGAGCAAGAGAGCGAACTAGAGAGAGCGAGCTAGAGAGCGAGCTAGAGAGCGGGAGAGCGAGCTAGAGAGAGAGCGAGTAAGAGAGCGAGAGAGCAAGAGAGCGAGCAAGAGAGAGAGAGCGAGAGAGCGAGCAAGAGAGCGAGCAAAAGAGATAGAGAGCGAGCTAGAGAGAGCGAGCTAGAGAGCGAGCAAGAGAGCGAGCGAGAGAGCGAACGAGAGAGAGCGAGCAAGAGAGCGAGCAAGAGAGAGCAAGCAAGAGAGCGAGCTAGAGAGAGCGAGCAAGAGAGCAAGCTAAAGAGAGAGAGCGAGAGAGCGAGCAAGAGAGCGAGAGAGCGAGCGAGCTAGAGAGAGCGAGCAAGAGAACGAGCTAGAGAGAGCGAGCAAGAGAACGAGCTAGAGAGAGAGAGCAAGAGAACGAGCTAGAGAGAGAGAGCAAGAGAACGAGCTAGAGAGAGCGAGCTAGAGAGAGAGAGCTAGAGAGAGAGAGAGAGCTAGAGAGAGAGAGAGAGCTAGAGAGAGAGCGAGAGCTAGAGAGAGAGCGAGCTAGAAAGAGAGAGCGAGCGAGCTAGAGACAGGGAGCGAGCTAGAGAGAGAGAGCGAGAGCAAGAGAAAGATAGAAAGAGAGATAGATAGAGAGAGCAGAGGAGGGGAAGAGTTCTAAATGTCCTCTTTAATAATTGACAGGTCAGCTGCCTGTCTCCGGAAGCACTAGGCAGACCGGCTCACGTCTCAAAACATTGCAGAGCGACAGACAGTAATCCTGCACTGATAAACTCCTGCTTCCTCAACCACACACACACTTACCTGAGCGGCATGCAGGCAGTCTGTCCTCACCACGAACAGGACTCTCCAGCACAGAGTCCACAGTCTCACACACGCACAAACAGAGGGGAGAGCAGAGTGAATACAGCATCAACAAATTACCATTCAAACTAGCCGAGCAAAGTTCTGAAAACTGTGTAATGCTAGACAGAGGGTCTCTACAATGCCATCATGTCAATCAAGCACAGAGTATCTCTTACCTTCTCTTCTCCAGGACTGGGTCTGAGAGAGAGAGAGAGAGAGAGAGAGAGAGAGAGAGAGAGAGAGAGAGAGAGAGAGAGAGACAGAGACAGAGACAGAGAGAGATGGAGGGGGTACAGAGGCAGTTAGTGCTGTCACTTTCGTCCTCCGTGATTGAAGGAAGGTCTCTGCCTAGCTAAGGCTAAGATAGGTGGCCCTGCTCTCTCCCAGGGAATCTAATATTAGCGCCGCACATTTCCCTAGCTATTTCAGCATGTGTGTGTGTGTGTGTGTGTGTGTGTGTGTGTGTGTGTGTGTGTGTGTGTGTGTGCGTTTGAAACTCTAGCACCGCTCTAGCTCAAATTACTGAAAGTGCAGCAACAGCAAAGGGCCATATGTTTAAACCATCACGCTGTAGATTACTTGTTGGTTATTACTGCATTGTCGGAACTAGAAGCACAAGCATTTCGCTACACTCGCATTAACATCTGCTAACCATGTGTATGTGACAATTAACATTTGATTTGATTTGTATGTGTACACACACAAACCACCTCGGAGAGAGCACAGGTGTGTCAATGTACATCACTGCACAGCTTCTCAAGGTTTCCCATTAATTAGAAAATGAGTTAAAAAGGTGGTCTTTCCTTGTTAAACTGCAACCTTTTCCTGTGCTGAGCTGTAAAGGACCACATCTATAAAACACCCACTTCACAGACACACACACACACACAACTAGACACACGCATGCACTCAAACGGACACACAGGTGCAGCCTCACCGTTGGTGTGTCGTGCAGATGTGTGTGAGTATGTCCAGCTGCTGTGCAGTCAGGTCAGTGTCATTGTTCCTCTCCCCCCGCCCGTCTGCCCTGCATCGCCTCTCTGGAACAGCAGAAGGGTCGAGGAAGAGAGACGCACGACACGACACAAACACACCCAAAGAGAGAGGGGAGCGAGAGAAGGGTTGAGGGTGAGAGAAAGGGTGGGATGCATAATGAGACTTCCAATGGCTGAACAGAGAGAGAGACAGAGAGACAGAGCGAGAGACAGAGCGAGAGAGAGAGAGCGAGAGAGAGACAGAGAGAGCGAGAGAGAGAGAGAGAGAGAGAGCGAGAGAGAGACAGAGAGAGCGAGAGAGAGAGAGAGAGCGCGAGACAGAGAGAGAGAGAGAGAGAGAAAGAGAGTTACCCCACTGTTCCTGCAGTGCTGTCAGGTTGTTTAGTAGTCGCTGGTGGTAGAGTCTCTCTAGCTGAACACACCACACTGCTCGCTCATCTGGTCCACGCAGGGTTAAGAAAACACACACACACCCACACACCCCTACACCCTTCAGTGATCCAGTCAGCGTTTGATTAGTTTAATTATTATTTTCTATTTAACTAGGCAAGTCAGTTAAGAACAAATTCTTATTTACAATGACGGCCTAGGAACAGCGGGTTAAACTGCCTTGTTCAGGGGCAGAACGACAGTTTTTTAACCTTGTCAGCTCGGGGATTCGATCCAGCAGCCTTTCGGTTACTAGTCCAACACTCCAACCACTAGGCTACCTGGCGCCCCAGACACAGTGAAAGCTGAGGAGGGGGGTGAACGGGAGTACTCTCTACTATTAAGGAGAAGTCCACACAGGGTTTAAAGCACCTACTGTCCTGTATAGGGACTGTAGCTGGCTCGGGATGGGTCCCACACAGAGCAGTGTACTGGAGAGATCCCACGTGTTACAGAGGGATTGTGTTATAGCCACCGTCATCCATAAACATGAGTCCTCCTCTCTTTCAACAGGCACTGAGGCGCTCTGTATAAAGCCCACAGCTTTGCTGAAACAAGCCGCGCGCGCGCGCACACACACACACACACACACACACACACACACACACACACACACACACACACACACACACACACACACACACACACACACACACACACACACACACAGGCACACACAGGCACACACACACACAGGCACACACACACACAGGCACACACACATACAGGCACACACACATACAGGCACACACACATACACACACACACCGTCTGTAGTGGTCGTGGCTGAATGAAGACTAAAACAAAGAGGACAATGATAAGATCAAATCCAAACAGTGCAGCTGGAATGTCGTGGAATGTTTCAACTAGAACACAGTGTTCACCTGAGAGTTAGAATGAACCGGAGAGCGCTGTCATTTCACTGGAAAGACATGAGACATGAGCTGACTGATAAGGATACAATCTTCTTAGACTTAGGAGGACATAACACACCTGTTCAGTACCTCTCACACACACAAAGTAATAAGGATACAATCTTCCTGGAGGACAAAGGCCTCGGCTACCTGAAGAGATGGAGGCAGAGTGGAAAGGGTTAAAGGACAACATTCATTTACATTCTAGTCACCCAGAGCAACTAAAGAGTGTATTCTGCCAAGAAAGACAAATGCCACCATCAATAGTTAAAACATCTTACAGGCCTAATACTGAATGACACTTAAAACTACGTCTGGTATAACTTTGACCCCCAGACAGAACATGCCCAGGTAGCATGAGACGTTTACCTGAATCACAACACTGATACCCCAAAACCCCTACTTAAGAAGAGTGAAGAAGATAAACACACACACAGTGGAGGAGCACGAGAAACACGGCTAGTCCCCGCGAGCACAGCGGAAAACGCAGGAACTAAATGGAGAGTCTTTCAATTCCTCCTTGATCACCGCTGCATTTGTAGTTTCCAAAGTTCCCCCAGTAGCTAGCGGGGAGGTAAGACGAGCTCCACAACCGGCCTGACGCAGCAGCAGCGGTGTGTCCGTGGGTGCGTGTTTAACAAACGGACTCTTGCGACTGTTTTTTTTTTAAATTTATCGTTCTCCTGCTGACTGAAGAGGACAAAAACGGGACAGAGAGAGAGAGAGAGAGAGAGAGAGAGAGAGAACAGCCCCGTGTGTGAAAGTTCGTCAGAGAGAGAGACAGAGAGAAGGGGAGACAGAAAGAGAGAGAGAGAGAGAATAGGAGCGTTTGTAAGTGAAAGATAGAGCAGGAGCGCGGTAATAACCCACTGGCCTCTCTCGCACGCTCTTTCACACAGACTCTCTCCCTCTCTCTCCATTGTTGCAAGCCCCCCTACATTTACATAAATATGAATTGCTCACTTCGCTTGCTTGTGGTGGGTGTTTAAGAGAGAGAGAGCGACAGGGAGGGAGAGAGATGGAGAAATAGAGAGTGAATGAGGGAGGCAGTGAGAGAGAAAGGAAATAGGCTTGAACCATTCTGCTGCCTTGCTGTCCTGAGGCACAGGGCTATTTGTAAGGCTTTCTCTAAACAGTTCAACTGTTTAAAACGTTTCACCACATTACAGCAGTGCAAATGTGCTCTTTTTACCCCTAAAAAACAGATGCTCTGACGGGCATAGCGTTACAATTAAATAAATGAGCATCTGACTGGAAGTGTGCAGAGACTTCTTCATGTTGCCCCTAAGACAAGAGAAAAGTAGACTTACTCATGTGCTAAATGTTTTTATAGGGAGTTTAACAGTATCAAATATAATCTCTTCCTAGAGAGCTCCCCCTTAAAACTCAACCAGGGGAGACAAAACAAACTCTCATTCTATCCTTACAAGGGCTGGCTCAGGTTGGTCAGAACGCCCGGGGTTGCTAAGCGCTATCTGGCTAGCGACCAATCAGATTAGGGAGGTGAACAGATGCGAGTTGGTTACTCTAGAGGTTTGTTCAGTGAGGTGAAACATTCAGAGCGTTTCAGAAAGAAAATTAATAGAGCTGACACGATTCCCTGTTCTACCCAACAGATAACCATGGCCCAATCCCACATGACCTCCTAGACAAGGGTTCCCCAACTGGTGTCCCGCGGGTGATTTTATTCGGCCCCCCAGGTTTATGTGTTTTGGGGACATAAAAGGCTGTAAAAACACCAGAAAATCAGCTCCAAGTGATTTGAATTTTGGAAATCTGTTCCAAAGTATTCCAACGTATAATAGAGAGAGATGTGATCGTATACCAGCGTGTCGCGACCCTGAAAACGGGGTCGAGAGAGAAAGCCAAATGAAATGAATAAAAGGGCACTTGGTTGATAGAAGCGGGTTTATGTCAGTAACCCCTGGTAGCTGCTAGATGAAGTTGTAATAAACAGAGTGGTTTCGGGTTTTCCTCCTACACATGTAGGAGAGAGAGAGAGATTACACTTACTTTCAGCTGGCCAAAAAACTACCCATTGCATTACTACTTCTACTTAAGAGAGAGAACGATAAACAGATTGAGACAGATTCAAATGAATCTGAACTGTTTCAGCTACAAAATATTATGACCTCGTCAATGAAAGCTACTACTCTCAGGAACACTTATGTGTCTTCTACACACAAGACCAGGCACTAAATCAGATTGGGGGGGACATCAGTAGCTAGGTTTCCATCCAATTTGCAAATGATTTTCATGAAAATATTCTCAAATCTGCATAAAATAATATGCAGATTTTTCCACCAAAGATGTTTCCATCAAACTGACTTTTTACGGATAAAAGGCTATGCATGATGACGTAGGGCACACAAAAATGACCTTTACTGTTAAATTCCCATGCACCGAATGAAAAATACAAGTTAAATGGATTTCCGTCGCGTTTTCAACTCTACTGATTGTTTTGTCACAAAACCTGTTGCGTTATGTAGCAAATCGGAACATGCGCTCTAGCCAACCGCTGACAGATACGTTGTGGGTAGGCTACCTACATCACATTTGTCAAACGGCAGCCAAGCATCAATCTTCACGTCACCAGAATAAGACACTAAATATTTATTGGAAAGTAGCATCAAGCTCATCACCTTGCACATTAACCACCCTGTGAAGTTCATCATAACTTATTTCATCAGTAGCCTAATAAACTGCTTGCTTTCCCGAGTCGTAGTGGGAGGACCACACAACATATCATCGCGTGACTCCAAGTTTACTTCAATATGATGGTTATTATATCAATATTTGCACATAAAGGAGTTTCTATCGCTATTTCTCGCATAATTAATTTTACCAACACAAAACGGATCCCACCAATGTCGAACGGTCAACTTGTCTGTCGGCATTTATAAAATTTGTTCGGGCATTTCATGTCTCCATCAGCCCGGTCGTTGACTTTTTTTCATGTGTCAGGTAATTCATCCGCATTAAATGGTTGGATGGGAACATGGTTAGTGATGATGTTCTCTTCTACACAAAAGAGCATACAAAATGTTTGCCTGATGAGCTTCTGAACTTCCCAAAACCTTTCTGATGCATTTCAGTCACATCAAACCATACTTCCTTCAGATTGAAATACTGTCCAAAGGACCGTCAGACTGATTTGTAATAGCCCAATATTTATTGATGTATTATTACATCACTTTCTTCACATGGTGGGGTTGCAAAAGTTTTCCATAAAATGGGGTTGCGGGCCACAACGGGTTGGGAACCCCTGTTGTAAACAAACATAAGCAAGGTTTGAAATTAGGTTTTAGTCAAATATTATATCCGTTTGGGCTTCTTGCGGCCAATTTGCGGTCTACAAATGATTTGTAATTATGTTCCAGCCCCCTGACCATCCACTCAAGAAAGAAAATCAGCCGGAGCTGAATCTAGTTGATGATCCCCACCCTAGACCCCCATGTGCTTGTGGAGGTCTGACAAGATTTGATTGGTATAAGCCAGTGGGTCTCCCTTCAGAGAACATCAAGGTAACCAAGCCCCCACCTCTCTCACTGAATGAAATTATTTTTTTAAGAGACATTCATTCCATTCTGTTGTAAAACAAATAGTTGCAATGAAACTGTTAAAACAACTTTTTCAGTTTTGGACACTGCATCCTGATTGTAGGCATTAGTCTCCCACTCCTACATTTGGGCTTAAATCGTGTTCTGTACGACTTAAACAAGCAACTGACTTAGTAGAAGCGTGTAATCCATAAAAGTGCTTTCAGAATATCCAGGTATCCATTTTTGTTTCTTATACAAAGTATGTCATTGCCCTTTTAAGACGCCGTTGCCCCTTTAAAAACTATGTTGCGCATCCTAAGCCATGGTAGAAAATCAGGTTGGAATTGCATTTTATTTTTATTTTCTTAAACACCACAAGTGCCATTTTAAGAGTGTACCCTCCCCATCCAACCTGACAGAGCTGGGGGGAGATCCGCAAAAAAGAACGGGAGAAACACCCCAAATACAGGTGTACCAAGCTTGTAGCGTCATACCCAAGACGACTCGAGGCTGTAATCCCTGCCAAAGGTGCTTCAACAAAGTACTGAGTAATACTTATGGAAATTTTATATTTCCGTTAGTTTTTTTATTTGCACAAATTTCTAAGCCTGCTTTTGCTTTGTCTTTATGTGGTGTTGTATGTAGAGTTACGAGTGAAACAATTTAATACATTTTAGAATAAGGCTGTAATGTAACAAAATGTGAAAAAAGTCAAGGGGTCTGAATTTTTTTCCAGAATGCACTGTAATATTTACACATTTTTAGAGAACCCTAATACAGTTTGATTTGGCTTTCCTTTTACGCGTCCTCTGAAACTCTCTGCCGCCCCTTTGGGGAGGTGCGCATCACTTTGAAAGCCTGCAGGATGGTGAAACTTTCACCTAGCCTATCAGAGGGAAAGGTGGAGCTATTACCATATTGATTGCCCAGCAAAGCCTCTCAGATCTGTGCATAGGGTCCAGGGGTCCATTTGGGATTGGGACCTGTCTGTTCTGAACAATACATTTCTATCTGAACTTTGTGTAACGTTGCACCTTCCTGAACACGCCCCAGGATGTGTTTGAAGAAGGTAGGGAGTAGACAGAGAGGCTGAGGTGATGATCAGACATGACAACAGTGCCCCCTACTGGTGGAGATGGGAATATACACTTTGCACTTCACTTCATGCAGAGTTCTGTGGTGAAGCTGTGTATCACAATGACAGGGATTCTACCACACCCAGTCACACCTGACAGCCCTGTAATGGATGGCTGTGTGTGTGTGTGTGTGTGTGTGTGTGTGTGTGTGTGTGTGTGTGTGTGTGTGTGTGTGTGTTCAGTCAGTCTGGTAAACAGAATCACAGCTCACCACACGTAGAGGGAACCACGCCTGGCTGTCAGAGGAACGTTCACTTGAGAACAGCGCAGGCAGGTAGAAATACCATATATAGAATGGAGAGGGAGGGGCACACACCTGATGGAGGTACTGAGGCAGGTGGGAGTGATCTCCCCGTTCCCCTAACTCCTTTAAGGTGGCCAGGAGGGCAGGGCTAGGCTCTGCAGTGGTGCAGGTGGTAGGTCCTGTGGTGCAGGTGGTAGGTCCTGTGGTGCAGGTGGGGCCTGTGGTAGGTCCTGTGGTAGAAATGGTGGGTCCTGTGGTGCAGGTGGGGCCTGTGGTGCAGGTGGTAGGTCCTGTGGTGCAGGTGGTAGGTCCTGTGGTGCAGGTGGGGCCTGTGGTGGGGCCTGGGGTGGAAATGGTGGGTCCTGTGGTGCAGGTGGGGCCTGTGGTGGAGGTGGTAGGCCCGGTGGTGCAGGTGGGGCTTGTGGTGGAGGTGGTAGGCCCGGTGGTGCAAGTGGGGCTTGTGGTGGTGGTGGTAGGTTCTGTGGTGCAGGTGGGGCTTGTGGTGGAGGTGGTAGGTTCTGTGGTGCAGGTGGGGCCAGTGGTGGAGGTGGTAGGTCCTGTGGTGCAGGTGGGGCTTGAGGTGGTAGGTTCTGAACTGGAGGTAGTGGGTCCTGTGGTGGAGGTGTGTGTCTCGCCCGCAGGGTCACTGTAGCAGGGTTCGTCTGGACTTGTTGCTTGGGAGCTGATGGGATCTGTAGTCTCTGGAGACACAGAGGGCCGGAGCGCTACCGGACTGCCTACAGAGTGAGAGAGAGAAAAGAGAGAGCACTGCACATCAAACATCAACGTTAAACTGTTATAAAAGTCTGAAACCAGATAGAGTAGCAGTGAAAAGCGAGATTGAGCAAATCCTCTACCTACTTCAGCGTGGCATTAACGACTACACACACTCTCGCTAAGTACTTTCCCTTTGTGTTTCTGTGCTGTGGAAGCCATACGGCCCATTTGAGCAATTCCACGTCCTGACAAGTCAATAAATCCTTTATGATCCCATGGTGGGAAACGCATTTGGTAGCTGGGAACATAACATACATAGTATAATGCATCGTTGAGCACTTGAACCGACACACACACACACAAACGAGGTCTTGCCCAGAGAGTGTGTGTATTGGGACAGTTCAGACACCATACACAAACGAGGTCTTGCTCAGAGAGTGTGTGTATTGGGACAGTCCACACACCATACACAAACGAGGTCTTGCCCAGAGAGTGTGTGTATTGGGACAGTTCAGACACCATACACAAACAAGGTCTTGCTCAGAGAGTGTGTGTATTGGGACAGTTCAGACACCATACACAAACGAGGTCTTGCTCAGAGAGTGTGTGTATTGGGACAGTTCAGACACCATACACAAATGAGGTCTTGCTCAGAGAGTGTGTGTATTGGGACAGTTCAGACACCATACACAAACGAGGTCTTGCTCAGAGAGTGTGTGTATTGGGACAGTTCACACACCATACACAAACGAGGTCTTACTCAGAGAGTGTGTGTATTGGGACAGTTCACACACCATACACAAAAGACAATGAGATAGACAGTAAAAAATAACTAAGCTTCAGATCCGCAAACTCATCTCAACCACTTTCTTTTCCCGCGGTCTTCCCTCCTCCTCTCCTTTCTTCTCCCCGACTTTCTACTAATCTCTTCTATCTCTCCACCTCTTCTTTTCCTTCTGTCCCCCTCCTTGCTGTACCCTTTCTCCTTTACCTCTCCCCCTCTCCGACTGTAGCTGATGTGGTTGCTCGGACATCACCGGGTGTGATTAATTGGGTGAGACCCGGGCCTGTATGCTACAAATCTGATCCGCTGACCGGTTAACAGGGTTAGCCCGCCCGCACGCAAGTCCAGCCAATTAACTAACCCAGACCTTCAACCATGGCCACAAGCACACACAGTTTAATGAATAGAATTGACTGGTGCTCTGCCTCCTCCTGATCAATGGTACCCAACCAAATAAAACAGAAAATAAGTAAAGGTGATATATTTCTAGAAACTAGAAAATATATTTTTATATCTATAAACCAAGCTGTCTCAGTGTGTGTGTGTGTGTGTGTGTGTGTGTGTGTGTGTGTGTGTGTGTGTGTGTGTGTGTGACCTTACCTGTGTCTGAGAAGGAACAGTCAGTCATAGGAGTGTCGGGTGATTGGCCGTGAGTCACGCTGCTGTCCTCCTCCTCTTCTTCCACAATCACATCATCCTCATCCCCGTCTTCCTCTCCCTTCACCGTTCTACCTTCCTCCTCCTCTTCCTCCACATTGTTGTTTAAAGAGTTCTGTTGGATGAAGTCTCGTCCAACCCTCTGACCATCCTCTAGTTGAGTCTGCGTCCGGTTCTGGTTTTGGTTCTGATTTGGTTCCGAGGGGTCTGATTGGTTGCGGTGGAGGTCAACCCCACCCTCAGACAACACTGGCCCCTCCCTCTCACACTGACCTGGGAGCAGATAAAGAGAGATTAGACAAGAGCTTCTGTTGTTGTCATTACACACGGCAGGAGATTCTAATCTGCTCCGTAGGCGCTCATGACGACCTGAGAGAATTAAGGTATAAGCAATACGGGTTTAGCTCCATCTTACCATTCAGATATACTTTCACCATGGCTCAGTCCCAATTCTTCACCCTTCTTCCAGAATGTGCATTTGCACACTTTCATGCATGGGTTTTTACAATGGTAGAAACTCCGTCCGGTCAACACTAATCCCAAGCTTTTAAATCAATGACCGGCAGGAAAAAGGTGGAGAATCGGGACGTAGCACATATTTCACCTCTCTCTCCCCCTGCCTCCACTAATAATAAGAAGAATAATACATTGAATTTGTAACACGCTTTTCATTGAAAACCAATCTCAATTTGCTGCAGTGAGTGAATGAAAATAAGTCGTAGACAGAATAAGGGCACAACAAGACCGGGCAACTGACACAAAGAACACAACTGACGCTACAAGGAACAAGGACAACAAGGCTATAACACAGCTATTACTAACAGAAGGCCTTCCTAAAGAGAAGGGGTTTAAGGCCCGTTTTAAAGGAGCCCAGAGTCTGCGGTGCCTTCAGGTGGTCTGGGATTGCATTGGGGGTGGGGGGTGTTACGTGGGGGTTGGGGGGGGTTGAGCAGAAAGCCATATCTTCCAAGGAGCGGAGCTTAGTCCTGGGGGTGTGGAAGAGCAGGCTATTGCTCAATCTGAGGTTTCGGGCGGGGCTATGGGATACGAGAAGATATTTGAGGTATGGAGGGGCCATGGATGTACCGGAATGTCAGCTGGAGTTTTTTAAATTCAATTCTGAATGAGACGGGGATCCCTCTTCTATTACTTCCCAGTCACCCTCATCCAATGGTCTCCCCTACCTCTTCCCTTCCTCTCTCTCCTCCTTACCATCATCCATGGGTCTTCTCCTCCGTGACCTCTCAGCATGAAGGTCAGCAACTCCCCCTGCCACGCTTACCAGACACAGCCCTCCTACTGACGAGAGAGAGAGAGAAAGAGAGAGAGAGAGCGTAAGGCCATAGAAAACAAGTCTAACGTCATTCCTACAAGTGTCAAACCATGAATATTTACACACACTCCCCTATTTAGGCCTAAAAGTGCCTCCGTGGAGTAGTGTTGTCCTGGTTCTCTCCAGCAGAAGGCTAATTGCTCCTGTTAGCTCTTAGTGACTATTAGGTCAAAAAGAGAGCACTTATCCCTATGGTCCCCCTTCAGAGCACAGTAGGGTTAGGCCCATAGAAATAGACTTCATAGAATGGACGTTTCCCCTGAGAATTACAGTACATGGAACATGGAGAATTTAACAGAGCAGCAAGGCAGGTGTGGTGGTTTATGCAACGCCTACCTCTATATATGTGTGTGTGTGGGGGGCATGTTGATGCCAGCTGAACTTGGCAACTGTTATTGTTAACCCCTACTTGCAATCTCGCTCTGTTACTCTTGCCCCCCCCCCCCCCCCCCTTTCTATCCAGAGCTCGCCCTCTCCCTTTTCACTCTCTCCGTCTTCCTTTCCCATCATCACATCTCTCTTTGTCTTTGTCTTTGTTCTCTTCCAGGGTGTCCATAAATAATGTACATAGTACATAGACAGGGGGATACACACACGGGTCTACCAGGCAGTAGCTTAGTCCATCTCACGTGAGAGAAGAATGGGTTCAAAAACAGCAACATACACAAACACATTTATCAATCCAGAGCCAACTCAACTGACAAAAACACACAAGTAACAACATGCACAGTCTAGCACTCACAATTAGGCAAATTCACACACAGGGAGTAAGTTCCAGAAAAACTAGCCTAACTGCACACAGCAACACACACACTATGCAGCAGAGAAATAGAGGGCTGTGCAGGTGACTCATCTGAATCTAATAAGAGCCCCTCCATGTCATCTCTACAGCTGCTACATGTGTATCTGAGGGCCTACCTGGAGGATATTAGATAGTGACATATGTGTTCCTCTCATCAAATGAAACTACTACACTGTTCTCACCCAGGGGTCAGGGTCTTCCCTCTGACACTTTCAATCACTTTGCTAACGTGACGTATGTACCTAGCTGCCAGATGAGGATGGTGACAAACATCATACGGTCATTAAATCAGATGTTTTTTTGTAGTCAGAACCTCTGGGCACGACACTTAGCTACCAATCAGTCAGATAAGATTATAATAAACTCATATTGGGAAAATTGGCGTTGCCGCTAAGGTTACAATACTGTTCCTGCAAATGCGAGCTAATGTTACGCCGATGCGATACGCTGGAGCTGCTTTTAGCTCGTATGGTGTCAGTGATTCGTTTTCTTCACTGGCTTGTCAATGGGTTTGATTAACTGGCTAGCATAGCAAGTTAACAGCTAGCCTAACGTTACCTACCTACCGCTGTCTGTTTTGCTGCTTGAAGCTAACGCTACTGTGCCTACTGGCTAGCAAGGTCCTGTGTTTTATCAAAATCGATATGTATTATGATTGTATTTCTTTAAATGATACCCAAATACATGCGTACTATGAATGTTTAACACACGGTTGGATCATGTTGATCTAGCTGTCATCTAGCTAATTTACACATCTGGCTGGCTGTCAAGCTAACGTTAGCGCTTTTACATCTGGCTTTTGCGGCGCTCTGATGCAAGTTGTCGCCTTCTAGTACACGACAATAACTGGTGGTACTTACGATGTGATTAATTTCGTGTCTTGTATCCAGTACGCAGGGTGCTGAACCGAACATTGACCGACTGATGTTGCAGATTTCTCTTCCTGAGACCGATCCAAACAAAATGACGTAACTGTCGTACGGTAATGAGGAAACCTTCAAAATAAACGCCCGCATTTCAAAACCTTGCAATGTGGATAACGCATTCAACTGATACAGAATTTGAATCAATGGTCACTTTTATTGTACCAACAAGAACATGCAATAAGTAGTTTATGATAATGAATTTTAAAAATATGGTTGAATTATTTATTTTTTAAACCAATAATGAAAAAATAATGGTTGACACTGGTATGTTGAGAATATTGGGCTGGAGAGAGAGAACTTTTCAACCTGTCTCAGCTAACGTTAAAGCGGGGTGGGAAATACTCAGTAGGGTCTCTACCAAATATGGTTAGTTTTGGAGGGGGACTGTGTCGCACGACCTGCTGCGGCACCTTCACTCTGTACCACATAATGCAATACACTGTAATAGACTGTACGTGGGATACTTACAGTATTGTATTCCAACTATTTTCTTAAACCCACCTTGGTCGCAATCAATCCAAAGGATCGCCTCTTGGGCTTGGGTTTTGGACTGATTCGTGGATCATAGCCCATCTCTCCAA
Organism: Oncorhynchus nerka; assembly: GCF_034236695.1. Lineage (NCBI taxonomy): Eukaryota > Metazoa > Chordata > Actinopteri > Salmoniformes > Salmonidae > Oncorhynchus > Oncorhynchus nerka. The sequence continues at coordinate 51,795,924 of NC_088407.1, forward strand.
ATTGTCATTTGTGAGAAAAAACATGTGGTTATTACTTGGCCTTTGTCTTATTATAAACTTAAATGTTTAAGCATTCCACTTCCAAACATAAAAAGCGCTCTTAACCATGAAAATGCAGTAAATATGCAGCAGTACTCATTGGACCAGCACTCCATATATTATGTAAATAAGGTATTTCTGTTTTTTATTTAAAATGTCTGAAAACCTGTTTTTTTTTTTTTCGCTTTGTCATTATGGGGTATTATGTCTAGATTGATAAGGAAAACATTTTTAAAAATCCATTTTAGAATAAGGCTGTAACATAACAAAATGTGGGAAAAGTCAAGGGGTCTGAATACTTTCCGAATGCACTGTAATCTGTGTCCAGTAGTCCTTTTTTGCATTTACCTCAGAATGACAGATTATTGAGCTCAATCTGTAGTTCAACCTCCAACTGTTGGAAGATCGATAAAGCGAGATGGGGATACAGGGTTTCGCATTACATTGGTGACTTTTGACCTTACAAGAGAAACATAAAGTACATAAGTATTCAGACGCTTTGCCATGCTACTTGAAATTGAGATCAGGTGCATCCTATCACTCTTGACATGTTTCTACAACTTGATTGGAGTAACTCTGTGATAAATTAAATTGATTGGACATGAGCAATTGGGGGAGAAGGGCCTTGGTCAGGGAGGTGACCAAGAATCCGATGGTAACGCTGACAGAGCTCCAGAGTTCCTCTGTGGAAATGGGAGAACATTCCAGAAGGACCACCATCTCTGCAGCACTCCACTAATCAGGCCTTTATGGTAGAGTAGCCAGACAGAAGCCAGTTCTCTGTAAAAGGCACAGGACAGCCCGCTTGGAGTTTGCCAAAAGGCATCTAAAGGACTTTCAGACCATGAGAAACAAGATTCTCTAGTCTGATGAAACAAAGATTGAACTCTTTGGCCTGAATGCCAAGCACCACGTTTGGAGGAAACCTGGAACCATCCCTACGGTGAAGCATGGTGGTGGCAGCATCACTGACCCTGTGCAACTGGGTACTGGACTTCCTGACGGGCCGCCCCCAGGTGGTGAGGGTAGGCAACAACATCTCCACCCCGCTGATCCTCAACACTGGGGCCCCACAAGGGTGCGTTCTGAGCCCTCTCCTGTACTCCCTGTTCACCCACGACTGCGTGGCCACGCACGCCTCCAACTCAATCATCAAGTTTGCGGACGACACAACAGTGGTAGGCTTGATTACCAACAACGACGAGACGGCCTACAGGGAGGAGGTGAGAGCCCTCGGAGTGTGGTGTCAGGAAAATAACCTCACACTCAACGTCAACAAAACTAAGGAGATGATTGTGGACTTCAGGAAACAGCAGAGGGAACACCCCCCTATCCACATCGATGGAACAGTAGTGGAGAGGGTAGTACGTTTTAAGTTCCTCGGCGTACACATCACAGACAAACTGAATTGGTCCACCCACACAGACAGCATCATGAAGAAGGCTCCGCCCACAACTGTAAGGCTCTCCAGAGGGTAGTGAGGTCTGCACAACCCATCACCGGGGGCAAACTACCTGCCCTCCAGGACACCTACACCACCCGATGTCACAGGAAGGCAATAAAGATCATCAATGACAACAACCACCTGAGCCACTGCCTGTTCACCCCGCTATCATCCAGAAGGCGAGGTCAGTACAGGTGCATCAAAGCTGGGACCGAGAGACTGAAAAACAGCTTCTATCTCAAGGCCATCAGACTGTTAAACAGCCACCACTAACATTGAGTGGCTGCTGCCAACACACTGACTCAACTCCAGCCACTTTAATAATGGGAATTGATGGGAAATTATGTAAAATATATCACTAGCCACTTTAAACAATGCTACCTAATATAATGTTTACTTACCCTACATTATTCATCTCATATGTATACGTATATACTGTACTCTATATTATCTACTGCATCTTTATGTAATACATGTATCACTAGCCACTTTAACTATGCCACTTTGTTTACATACTCATCTCATATGTATATACTGCACTCAATACCATCTACTGTATCTTGCCTATGCCGCTCTGTACCATCACTCATTCATATATCTTTATGTACATATTCTTTATCCCCTTACACTTGTGTCTATAAGGTAGTAGTTTTGGAATTGTTAGCTAGATTACTTGTTGGTTATTACTGCATTGACGGAACTAGAAGCACAAGCATTTCGCTACACTCGCATTAACATCTGCTAACCATGTGTATGTGACAAATAAAATTTGATTTGATTTGATGTTTTTCAGGGGCAGGGACTGGGAGACTAGTCAGGATCGAGGGAAAGATGAATGGAGCAAAGTACAGAGAGATCTTTGATGAAAACCTGCTCCAGATTGCTCAGGACCTCAGACTGAGGCGAAGGTTCACCTTCCAACAGGACAACGACCCTAAGCACACCGCCAAGACAACGCAAGAGTGGCTTTAGGACAAGTCTCTGAATGTCATTGAGTGGCCCAGCCAGAGCCCGGACTTGAACCCCATCGAACACCTCTGGAGAGACCGGAAAATAGCTGTGCAGCGACGCTCCCCATCCAACCTGACAGAGCTTGTGAGGATTGTTGGGGAATAATCAGAATTGGTTGGTAACATAGGTAAGATGTTTTAGTGTTCATCATATGTTTGTAAGTTACTTCTCGTTAGAATGTTATTTTTGTATAATACTGTGGCGGGGTTGCAGTATCTGTTCTATGTCAAGACTAAGTTGCTTGGGCCCGGAGAGAGGGGAGAGGTCAAGTGTGTATCTCTTGGCTCCACAATGTCTGTGTGCCAGTCAGTGTGTCTCTGTGATCTTGTCAAGATAGGATGGATTTGATATATGCCTGTTGATATGGAGGATTGGTTTATGGTTCTGAGTTTGAGAAAGGAGACAAAGCTGAACGATGTATTATGTCTATGCTGTCTGACTATGTGTGTTTTTTGCTGTTAAAGGATCTCAGTTGCAATGTGGAAGGGGGCTCTCAGAGAATTAATTGATAGACACTGAATTGATCTGAGAGTCACAGGGTTGTGATAGAGCTCATATAATTAAAAATTGACTTTGTGATAACTAACTCCGACTTGTGTGTGGTTTGCTCTCATGATTTGGTAAATAGAGGACATTTCTACGACGGGATCTGCACAGAAGAATGTGAGAAACTCCCCAAATACAGGTGTGCCATGCTTGTAGCGTCATACCCAAGAAGACTCAAGGCTGTAATCACTGCCTAAGGTGCTTCAACAAAGTACTGAGGAAAGGTTCATGAATACTTATGTAAATGTATATTTCAGTTGTTTATTTTTAATGCATTTGCAAACATTACAAAAAATATATATTTTTGTTACTTTCTTGTTTACTTACAACCTCATGCTAATCACATTAGCCTACATTAGCTCAACCTTCCCGCAGGGGACCCTAAGAAAGACAAATGCACAAAGACTGACTCATCTGTGTCGAAAACTCTTCCATCTCCACTTACTAAGGAGGATTATAAAATATTAAGCAATGAGGACAAGTGGTTCAATGACCGAATAATTGCCGGGTACAATTATCTTTTGAAGTCACACCTTAGGTAAAAATGTGTGTTAATGTCACCTGTGTCTTTTGCGAGTCAGGAATTACAGAGTCTGCTTTGTGACGGCAAAGGCGTTATGCCAAATGTGCCTGGAACGGTGCACAGTTGGTGGCGTGTTGATCATGTGATAGCGCCTGTGAAATTAAAGTCACATGGGACAGTTATAGCTATGCAACATATACTGTAGTTAGTAGAACTAAATGCATTACATTAAATCTTACACTTATCGATTCCTTATGCCAATATAAAAGAGAATTAAAGGATAGACAACTTCCACTTCAGAAAAACCTGGCATTCTCTGAAGCAGCCTTCTTAGAGGGCCATGTGAAAACGCTTTGTAAAAATGGCATGCGAGAGTATGTTTCACTGTGTATCAGTTATCAGAGAGAAAATGACAAACACATTTAAAACTGAACAGAAAATGGCCTTTATTGACCTTTTGATAATCAGCATGTCTCCGTATTATGTATCGTCTTCCAATCTCGTCTCTATTCTTGGGTTTGAAAACATGCTTAATAGAGCTCAACAGTATACTTCTAACCTTGATAGAAAAGCAACACATAGAGGCATATAACCTGCAATGAATGTCCTCCATTGTTGTTCTGAAAGCTTGATTATTAACTAGAAAATAAGCCTTGACAGTGTACTGCTAACATTGATAGATAAAAGAAGCCGATATCCATTTCAGCTGTTTGAAGTTGGTGTACTTAGAACCGATCTACAGCTTCTTAGGCATGCTTTCAATGACAGATCAATAAATCCTATTTTTATGTGAATTTGTTCAGGTAGCCCAAAAAGTTTACATATTGCAGCTTTTAACCAGTTGCACAGCAGAAGATACCCATTTAAGTTTAGCAGACTATTGAATAAGTACGATAATATACATTTGCATTTTATATATATCTATATCTTTAAACATAGCCTACACAATAGCTTTCAACATACCATTACTTGTGTAATGTTTCAAATAAATGCTGGTATAAATAATACAACATAAAAAATGTAATTCATCAAATGATCCATTCACTTCTTCAAAGGTGGTTGCAATGCTGTGAAAAACAGTTGTACTGCACGAGTGCAAAAAAAATAGATATTCACAAAGTCTTTGCAGGTGGAGTCTTATAAAAAAATATATTCTGTGATCGTACTGATAGCATAATATCCTGCTGCTAGGAGAACAGTTCAATTGTAAAAAAAAATAATATTTGGTAATACTGCCTGGGGATTCCCAATCAGACGCTTCCCTGTCTGTGCTGTCCAAACGAGTTTGGCATAGCTTTTTATAGGTGGTTTAGGGCCATCATGCAGTCATGGTGTGTAGGTACAAATACGGTGAGGTCAAGCATCAGAGATGTGTGGGCATTTCGCAGGTGAAATTTCATATTCATATTTTTTTGTGTTCTCCAGAGAAAAACACTTTCTTTACTGCATGAATAAATGGTTTCGGTCAATAGTTCCCTTTTCCTTGAAACATCATCGGAGTTGCACACCAAATCCCAGTCATGACTATAGCTCAGCATTCAACACCATAGTAACCTCCAAGCTTATCATTAAGCTCGAGGCCCTGGGTCTGAACCTCGCCCTGTGCAACTGGGTCCTGGACATCCTGACATGCCTCCCCCAGGTGGTGAAGGTAGAAAACAACACCTCCACTTTGATGATCCTCAACACTGGGGCCCCACAAGGGTGTGTGCTCAGCCCACTCCTGTACTCCCTGTTCACTCATGACTGCGTGGTCAAGCACACCTCCAACTCAATCATCAAGTTTGCAGACGACACAACAGTAGTCAGCTTGATTACCAACAACGATGAGACTGGGAGTGTGATGCCAGGAAAATAACCTCTCACTCAATGTCAACAAAACAAAGGAGATGATCGTGGACTTGAGGAAACAGCAGAGGGAGCACCCCCCTTTCCACATCTACAGGACCGCATTGGAGAAGGTGGAAAGCTTCAAGTTCCTCGGCGTACACATCACTGACAAACTGAAATGGTCCAAGTGTCCTACCTCCACGCTAGTGCGTGGAGGTGGCACCGGATAGACCGGACTGTGAAGGCGCACTGGAGGTCTCGAGCCCCGAGCCTGCCCAACCCTACCTGGCTGGATACTCCCCGTAGCCAGGCCAGTGCGGCGGAGTGGAATAGACCCCCGCACCAGGCTGTCTCTCTGTCTCCTCCCTACAGGTGCTCCCGCCTGTCCAGTGCTGCCAGAGTCTTCCTCCTGCCCAGCGCTGCCAGAGTCTCCCGTCTGTCCTGAGCTGCCAGAGTCTCCCGTCTGTCCTGAGCTGCCAGAGTCTCCCGTCTGTCCTGAGCTGCCCGAGTCTCCCGTTTGTCCTGAGCTGCCAGAGTCTCCCGTTTGTCCTGAGCTGCCAGAGTCTCCCGTCTGTCCTGAGCTGCCAGAGTCTCGTCTGTCCTGAGCTGCCAGAGTCTCGTCTGTCCTGAGCTGCCAGAGTCGCCCATCTGTCCTGAGCTGCCAGAGTCGCCCGTCTGTCCTGAGCTGCCAGAGTCTCCCTTCTGTCCTGAGCTGCCAGAGCCGCCCGTCTGTCCTGAGCTGCCAGAGCCACCCGTCTGTCCTGAGCTGCCAGAGCCGCCCGTCTGTCCTGAGCTGCCAGAGCCGCCCGTCTGTCCTGAACTGCCAGAGCCGCCCGTCAGTCAGGAGCTGCCAGAGCCGTCCGTCAGTCAGGAGCCGCCCGTCAGTCAGGAGCTGCCAGAGCCGTCCGTCAGCCAGGAGCTGCCAGAGCCGGCCGTCAGCCAGGAGCTGCCAGAGCCATCCGTCAGCCAGGAGCTGCCAGAGCCGTCCGTCAGCCAGGAGCTGCCAGAGCCGCCCGTTAGTCAGGAGCTGCCAGAACCGCCCTTCACTCCGGAGCTGCTGGAGTTACCCGCCTGTCCGGTGCTGCCGGAATCTCCTGTTTGTCCGGTGCTGCCGGAATCTCCCGTCCATTTGGGACCCATTGCTAGGCTCCCCAGTCCGAGGTCGGCGGTTATTTTCTATTTTGTAGTGTTCAGTTTTACATATTAAAATGGACACTTACCACTCTGCAAATTGGTCCGATATCACTTACTCCTCGTCGGAAGAAGACGAGCGTTACAGGTGGAGCAAAGGTACTGGACAGCAGGCAGGCTCAGGCAGACGGGTACAGGGTCAAAAACCAGGAGGACAAGAAAAAGAGAGGCTGGGAAAAGACAGACGCTGACGGAACAAACGCTAGTAAGCTTGACAAACAAGACGAATTGGCACAGAAAACACTGGTAAAAATACTCAGAGGATAAGTGGGGAAGATAGGCAACACCTGGAGGGGGTGGAGACAAGCACAAGGAAGGTGAAACAGATCAGGGTATGACAGCCGCTCTGTCATTGCTCATATGTTTATATATTCTTAATTCCATTCTTTTACTTAGATTTGTGTGTATTGGGTATATGTTGTGACATTTTTAAATAGTACTTGTTAGATATTACTGCACTGTCAGAGCTAGAAACGCAAGCATTTCGCTACACCCGCAATAACATCTGCTTAACACGTGTATGTGACCAATAACATCTGCTTAACACGTGTATGTGACCAATAACATCTGCTTAACACGTGTATGTGACCAATAATATCTGCTTAACACGTGTATGTGACCAATAACATCTGCTTAACACGTGTATGTGACCAATAACATCTGCTTAACACGTGTATGTGACCAATAACATTTGATTTGATGATTTGTAAGACACAATGCACAATCGGAATAAAATAAAATATGGAAATATTGAAATACAATATTGAGAATTTTTCAATAATACACCCGTCAACATTGACAAAATATTTATTTTGATACAATCACATTTCCTCCAATGCTTATGGAATGAAACAATTCAATATGACAATTGAAATGCCCTTAGCACACACGAGAACAACAGGCATATATGACGACCAGTGACCACACAATGACACTGTTCATGAGTGACTGAACCTGTCAGACGTTGAGTGCCTAGTTACCATTCAGAAGAGGCTCAAATACCCACAAACTGTGTATGTTATTGAATGAACTGTCCCGACATGCAAACACGCTACATTTGTACACTAAATTATACAAGCAGTAGATACCATTCATCACACATTATTATGAACCAGTTGATTTCATGTGCTGCGTTAGCAAAAAACCTACAGTAAAAACCTATGGATAACACAGTGTGACAAAATGTGATCGAACGGTTCGAACACATCTTGACTCGTTACAACCTTGCTTTGCCAATAAAGTCACCTTTCTGCTGCTATCCATAATCAACCCTTGAGAAAATGGCCTATATGGTGTAGGCTCTGCTGCCTTTCCCCGGCCAACTTTTAGACACCTAGTGGCTTTTAAACACGCATCTCTACACATAGCCCCTTTTAAAAAAGGTCAAATACCAAACGTGTCAAATCTCAACATCCGCCCAGAACAATCCTAAACCATGACATGAGGTGTGATTCACTAGTCCAACATCTCAGGGGTTTAGATTCCTCTAGAATCTGTAGCTTCAAGCAGCCTCTGTTTTTTCAGCCCAGTTCCCGGCTGCACTATCCCTCCAGTCCTGGTGGTGCCGCTGTGTGTCTAGAGCCAGCCCTCTTTCTGGGTGTTCTCCAGTATCTCCTCATACAGCCAGCTCTGAATGAACTCCTTGAACCACTCCACCAGTTCAAACAGCTGCTTGTACTCCTCTGGGTAGACATGGCCTGTCAGTAACACCCTCCTGCATCCCCATCTCCTTCAGCAGTTTAGGACAACTGTCTGGACTCCACATACTGGGAGAGAGGGGGAGGGTAGGGGGGGAGAGAGGAACGGTAGGGGGAGAGAGAGGGAGGGTAGAGGAAGAGAGAGGGAGGGTAGGGGAGAGTGAGGAAAAGGGGAAACTTAATTATCAATGTGGACAAGAATTAAAATCTAATCAAATCAAAAGCTACTTGTCACATGCGCCGAATACAACTGGTATTTGTAGTGAAATGCTTACTTACAAGCCTTTAACCAACAATGCAGTTAAGAAAAATAAGTTAAAGTAAAAAATAGAAAATAACTTTCTCTCCCCTCGTCCTCCACCTCCTGTCTCTTGATTGCCCCTCCTTCCTTCAAAAACAGTCACTGAGCATTTGATGTGATGTGTTTTTATCTGAATCTGTGTTGTTTAACACTGTTCATTTCTACGTTGTTTTGTGTAAAACTAATAAGACATTGTCCCCATGATCAACACAAACCCAGTAGCTGGAGTACAGTTATGGAGCTATGGTTAGGAGTGGGACTAAATATGATTCTGGGTGCAATAGTTTTTGGTTAGACACCACTCAATGAGAACGTTTTTCATGAGTAGAGACTGTCTGCATCTTTGCTTAGTTTAGAAAAATAGTTATGACAGCTACAATTGATGGAGACCACGTCTATGCACTGTACTGTCAACCTAAACATGTCCTGCTGCACAAGCACATGTCCTTGAAATATGACAATGTCCCGATTGTAACTAACATTCTGGCTGGCACACAAGCCCGACATCACGTGACTTCAGTTAGCTAAGAATCTATGACCAAAATCTATTCTCATTGTTAAATTCACTTTAGATCGCGACATGCAGCTGTGTGAATCATTTCCCTTAGCTAGCTGAGTTTAAATCGGATCAATGATTTAGCAAGCAAGCTATATCAAACAGATGTAGACAAAGCTGAGGACGGTAGTTAGCTAGTTAGTTACATTATCATTATATACCAGCCTAAACCTTTACTTTAGATAGCTAAACATGCCCAAACAGTTTGGAGATGTCTGTATGTCTGGCTAGTTCGCTTGCATGACTTGTATTATTACGGAAACTGAACTGCAACACTGTCTTTAGGCAAGTAGCTAGCTTGCTAACTTTCGAGAAATCTGGCAAGCTGATCAGCCACATCAAGTATGATAAATCGCGCAACGGTTGGCATCCAATGTTAATGGTGCATTACTGCCACCTTCTGGACGGGGTATTCAAGAACAAACTTAAAAACCATTACGGGAAAGATCATACAAAATGAAACACTTCAACAAACAAAACCCATCCCACTTGTTCAACCACAGGCCACTCCAAAATACATCCCTACACAGGCTCAGGGGCTTCTGATGTCGGAACATTCACCGACAGGATTTCTTGCACGGCCTCGGCTGTGAAATCACAAAGACCCCAAAAACGTTCAGCTGCATTTACAATCATTCCAATTTTCTTAGACTTCTACTCCGTTTGTGCTGTACAGTTTATGACCATTGCAATAAATAATACAAAGTCCACCTTTTTAACATGTAGCATTTCACTATGTAGGTTTCACTAGAAACCTTCACTGGTCATGGTGGCTCTACTACCCTTGTTTCTTCCCCGCCGCTCATTCCTTCCATTCTTCTCACCGCCTCCAGATGGGAGACATGCTGGACACTCCTTAACCTTGCCACCTCATTGTCCTTCACACTAACAGGGCATTCCATGAATTCAGGCGCATGTTCACCTCCACCGTTGCAACATTTCACTTCATCTGTCATATGATACTCTTTCCTTCTGCACATTACCAAATCTTTTACATTTATGACACTGAAGGGGTTTGTGCCCAAAAGCTCTTACAGGGTATCTCATGAATCCTAACTTTATATGAGAAGGGAGAAACTCTTCATCATAGAACAGTAGCATGGATGAAGTTCACCGTCCACAATACAGGTCAGTCAACATGTACCAACCACTCCATCAATGTCTTTAGTAATATCCTCTGCCTTTATTTATTCCACCACACTAGAAATAACCCCCTAGAGAGGCGCCCTGTTATGAAAATCAATACAGGACACATTACACTCCAATATCTTTTTGAGTCTTAAAACACGCTTCTGCTCCGCAGACACAATTGTTTTTGTTTAAATAAGAACACTATTTGTGACTAACACCGAATCAACACTTTACTCCGACACATTCCGTATTTTCCTTCATTACACGGATTTCCCCAGCAGCATTGATCCAAAACACTCACTCCGATCAAACACGGGTCTCGTGGTTTCCTATTTTCCACCACAGCTTTACTTCTCTTGTTTCCCTTATTCTTCATAACAGTAACCGACTCATTCTCACTTTCTGCACTATTAGCTTCACCCGAGTCACTAGCAGTTTCAAACAAAACTTCAGTTTCCACCAGAGAATGTGGGCGGAGTTGAGTGGTTGGAAATCCTGCTAATCCATAAGCGCTCCTACATGTCTTCTTCTTCGATGATGTTTAACAGCAGTTGGCATCCAATATGTTGCATTACTGCCACCTACTAGACTGGAGTACAACTCCAAAATAACACCACCCTACGCCACTATTTAAATCTATTTAGTCCTACATCATGCCAACAACCTGAAAGGATGGGACATCACCACTTAACACACCCTGTAACTCTCTGCTGCTGCCACCAGAACCTCAATTTTCTGCGACTTACGTTCCATCCCTGCAGTACAGTTGATAACCATTGCTATAAATGCTAAAATTCCAACCTTTCTGAAACATATATCACTTGTTGGCCTATCCCTCTGTACTGGTACAGATCTACTACTCACACCACTCCTCTTCAGGATCCTTCCCCCTTGACCCATCTTCCTCTACTGTCTTCACTGCCTCAGCATATGACAACTTCTGCACTACTCTAACACAGAACCCAAACCGGCTGTGCGCGTGCGCCATCGTGTGCTATCGTGCATAAATGTATTTTGTCCCCCTACACTAAACGCGATCACGACATGCAGGTTAAAATATCAAAACAATCTCTGAACCAATTACATTAATTTGGGGACAGGTTGAAAAGCATTAAACATGTATGGCAATTTAGCTAGTTAGCTTGCACTTGCTAGCTAATTTGTCCTATTTAGCTAGCTTGCTGTTGCTAGCTAATTTGTCTTGGGATATGAACATTGAGTTGTTATTTTACCTGAAATGCACAAGGTCTTCTACTCCGACAATTAATCCACACATAAAACGGCCAACCAAATTGGGTCTAGTCATCTCTCCTCCTTCCAGGCTTTTTTATCTTTGAACTTATATGGTGATTGGCATCTACACTTTTACCACGACAACCGGCAAAACATTTCGTCTTTCAATCACCCATGTGGGTATAACCAATGAGGAAATGGCACCTGGGTACCTGCTTCTATAAACCACTGAGGAGATGGGAGAGGTAGGACTTTCAGTGCGATCTGCGTCAGAAATAGGAATGACTTCTACTTTAGCCCTTGGCATCGCAGACGCTCGTTGACGCGCGTGGGGAGTGTGGGTGCAATAATTAAATAGCATGGATTTCTAAATGTACGCTCGCGCCTGCGATGTGTCTGGTCTGGTCAGCATGTAACCCTGGAAACCTTAACCTGCCTCTTTTGCACGGGACATTTCTGATCCCCAGTTCCATGGCACCCCTACAGTTAACACATACCATTTCTTTGTCTCATGCCCTTCTGTACACTATTCACACCTAGGAACCTCCCTCCTACACACTGCTGCCACATGTCCATAAGCTTGACACCTGTAACAACGTAATGTATTCGGTACAAAAGCTCATCCAGGATAATTTCAATTAAAACAATGCCCAATGGAGCCTTTTTGAATACAGCCAACAGCAATGAGACAACATTTTAGTAACAGAGTCTCCATTTGATCGGCCAGAAGGCACTTGTAAAAATCATTTTAAAGAATTCCAAGACTGTTGTTGTGGAAATTGCAAGATTATGTTATAATGCTTGTATTGCATTATAATGGTCGTTTTATTCGACAGAATAGAGTATTCTGTTAACTATTGTGTGTGTGTGTTCTACTGAGGAAGGCCTCTATGAGATAGCACTGACAGAGGATATTTCCGATGTCTTTTGGTGATAAAACCTAAAGAGCATTCCAGATAACATGAGGTAATGTTTTTGCTATACCGTACCAGGGTGAGACGGTTCCAGTTTGGAGTAGGAGGACCAGACACTGGTCTATACAATGAAAACTGTTGACACAGCAGTAACTGTCTGCTATGTATTATAGATACCTTTCATACATATCTTAACCTTGTGACCATTCTATGTATCTGTTGTTCGTCTTTGCTATAAAAGATCTCAGTAGCCATTGTGTTGTTACTTTCAATGGTTCATTAGAAATGGTGCATCATTGAAGGTTATTGCTATTGCAAAGCTCTTATTATTAAAGATGTAGTTTAAGTATAACTCTGACTGGTGTGTGAAGTTTGTCTCTCTCCTCATTTGGTCATACAGAAATTAACCGCCACACTGTTCTTTGAAGAACACACTTGCACATCGCCACTTCAAGTGAGTATGTTCGAAATGGAGTTATCCCACGTGGACTACGTTGGAAAAAAAGAGCCTTCACTTGGCCAACGCACTGAAGAGTTTTATGAACGATGGTGCGCTAAACTAAACATATGTTCATTAGACCTGACAACTTAGAAAGAATATTACAGAGATCGCAACCTCAGTTGAAAATTCACAGGAAGCTCTACGAGACGAGCTTAATGGCCCTATCAAACTGGATGATCTCATTAAGAGTAAGGCTGACCTTCAGACTAAGATTACGGCCGACCTGAAGGAGATGAAAATCAAGAAGTATAAACGCGATTTGGAAGAAAAGAACAACGGACTAATATACCTCTGGCGAGATCCTGAGCACAAGAAACCACAAAACCGGAAGAGACAAGCCGATGACAGACACAGAGTTCCTCTGTCAGACCAACTATCAGCACACAGCGCTAACTCTGGCTCCTCTACAACACCCCCAGCGAGTAATCCCCGGCGCATATGTCAGGGGATGAAGAAATCCACTACCATCCCGCGACACCTAACAATTGAGATCCAGGACGGGCTCCCAGTCCAACAGGAGCTAAATGTCTTCAATTTATAAAGTAAGACCCTGACATCCGCTCACCTTAGTTATCATTTGTACCCACTGCATACATTAATGACTTTGACGTCCAGATAGATCTATTCAAGTTTTTCCGGAATCTGCCAATGCGTGAGTTCTTTGATAAGAGTGAAATTTACTCCACTTGAAATGCCATCCTCAGTGAGATGTATACATAGGTCTGCCACACTAATCAATAGACTTACCTGTCGTACCATGAGTCAAGGGGGAGATGGAGCTATTAACCCAGCTGAGATTCCTGAGAACTCTGAGAGAACCACATTTAGAGCAAAAAGTTCATTCGTACCTCCAACCAAACACAATGCATCCATAGAAACCAATCTGTAGGATTGTTGAAAATGATGTAGGTGACCTACAAACAGAAACACAAATCCTATGATAACCTGAGTAGAGATGAGAGAACGGCTCTTAAGGACTTAAAGTCAGCTCCTTCGATTATCATAAAAAAATGTGACAAAGGAGGAGGAATTTAGATACAAAACAAATGTGACTATGTGAATGAATGTCGCCGACAACTATCTAAAGGTGACTTCTATCACAAACTGAATTATGACCCAACCCTGGAATTCCAGCATAATATCTCATCCACAGTGGAAAGCTGTTTGGAATCACCCAAAAATAAGTGTGACATTTCCTAAGATACCAAATTTCTGTACAGTCACTAAATTACACAAACAAGTGTCTCCTCCCCCAGGTAGACCCATTGAAGCAGCAAAAGACTCTGTGACATCCAACATTTCTAAGTTTGTGGATTACCACATTAAACCGGTGGTTGAGAATCTCCCATCTTATGTCAAAGACACTAGTCACATGATCTCATTGATAGAGGGCTTAGGAAGGATACCAGAGGGCACCCTGCTGGCCACTTTTGATGTGGAGAGCTTGTACACTAACATCCCACACACTGGAGGCTTGCAGGTGCTGCAATACTTCCTTCAGCAAAGATACTCTACCCTTGCTCCATGCAATGACTGCATCTTCCAACTTTACTGAACTGCTATTATCCAATAACTATTTTGTCTTTGAGTCAGACTTTTCCCTTCAAATTTGGGGTGTAGCCATGGGCTCCCCCTTTTCCCCCAACTATGCAAACCTGTGTGTGGAACAATTTGAGGAAGCACTCCTTTACAAAACAGAGACACGTCCTCTACTTTCTAAAATCCTCCTATGGAAGAGATACATAGATGATGTCATTGTGCTCTGGGAAGGAAGTCAGCAGGAACTAAATTAATTCCAAACTCTACTAAACGGGAGCTCTGAACACCTCAAATTCAACATGCAGACTGATGACTACAGACGTATACACAAAGCCCACAGACCACAATACCTTGCTACAGTATGTGCATCCCCTTCCCCTCAAGATTGGTCTACCATATAGCCAGTTATGCAGGGTAAACGAATCTGTGGCCACCAGACAGATTTTGACAGCAATGCTAAAGATATGACAGAAAATTTCAAAATGAGAGGCTACAAGGACTAAACTTTTAATGCTGCAATGATGAAAATACCTCAAAAACCAAGAGAGGAATTACTAAAAACTCAAAAAGCACTGGCATATTCTGAAATCAGACAAAACAAAATCGTACACGTCTTCAAGGAACCCCCACTGGTGGTCTATAAGCGTGGTCGCAATATTGGAGATAGCTTGGTGAGATCTGACCTACCCCCTGAGCCCACTCAGACACTCTTGACACCCATTCCAAATGGGAACTACAAATGTGTCTCATGCGCACAGTGCAATAGCACTATAAAAACATCCTTCTTCAGACACCCAGGCAGAAAAATCCCTGTTAGGGGTATCATCTCATGCAAGACCAAAGGAGTAATCTATCTCATCACCTGTTCATGTGGAAATTTGCACCATTCAGTAATATCACAATTTAACCAATTGGTTTTTATGTATTGAAACCAAATCATATGAATTTGAATGAAAAGTATTAAAATGAACATGAAAAGGTGAATGTCGGAAGCAAACACCACTTCAAATAGGCCACATGCCATATTAAACAGCATAACAAATTATAATTGAATAGAGACATTGTGATTTTATGATCGTAATCAGATCGAAATGATTATGTTATTGTCACTGAACTTATTATGTACTAATCAGATGTTAAAAATGTTCTTGAATTTGTAGTGTAGGCCAATTAATTGTGCTAATATTATATACTAATAATGTTCTGGCCCGCCAACTATTAGCTCAGTAAAAAAAAAATGGGGCTAGTTGATGAACCCTGGCCTATTGTATAGATATTAGAACGAAAATGAACTAAATACTTAAGAGATTATATGTGTTGTTTATAAATACTTAGCTACAATGAAAGACTTAGTTATCTACCCACCTCTTTCCTTTCTTTTAGTATTTGTATGTAGTAAGTACACCATCATGTTTTTGGGATGTGTTTTTTCAGATTCCACAATCATTCTTTAGTTGTAGACACTACATTACAAACATAGGCACAGACACATGCATACACACACGATAACATACGCACTATACACATACACATGGATTTTGTGTTGTAGATGTGGAGTAGGGGCCTGAGGGCACACATTGGGATGTGAAATCTGGGATTGTATTGTAATGTTTTTAAAATGGTCTAACTGCCTTAATTTTGCTGGACACCAGGAAGAGTGGCGGCGGCTAACACATACAAATACATAACCACACTCCCTCTCTTCCTCTTGGTCCTCATCTTTATAAGTCACCTTGATTTAGCACCTGTGTGTTTTATACGTTTCTTTATGAAAATAATTGTCGAACACCATGATAGTAGGTAAAGCAAGAGGCTATAGCAGCACACAAGTAGACTTCAAATGCATGCTGGGGCGGGCATGCTTTGAGCTCGTGAAGTGAAAATTGGGCACGCTCCGCTCCAGATCAGTTCCACTCACATACTCTGGTTTCCACCATCTTCTCCTGAGGGGAAGCCCTCACCTCGTGTAAAAACTGGGCATACCTGATCTCAGACATAGCCATGTTTGGTTTGTCCTGGTGTGGATCTGATTTTCATCTAGGGACAGCGTACATCTTTCCTGAATGCTGTAAAAAGGCAGAGACATAGAGGGGGTTCGATTAATCTTGCACGGGCGCCAGTCTGGGCGTGTTTTGCACCGGCCTCTCGGGTGTGAGTCAAGGGTCAGTGCTATCCGGGAATCTTGGAACGTCCCTACCCTAAACCTTAACCCAGATAAAAGCGTCTGCTAAAATGGCATATACTCTTATTATTATACTAAACAAAAATATAAATGCAATATGTGACAATTTCAAATATTTTACTAATTAACACTTCACATAATGAAATTGAAATAAATAAATTAGGCCATAATCTATAGATTTCACATGGCTGGGAATACAGATATGCATCTGTTGGTCACAAAAAAGTAAGGGCGTGTGACCGCCACTTGCCTTATGCAGCGCGACACATCCCCTCTGCATAGAGTTGATAAGGCTGTTAATTGTGGCCTGTGGAATGTTGTCCCACTCCTCTTCAATGGCAGTGCGAAGTTGGCGGGAACTGGAACATGGTGCCGTACACGTCGATCCAGATCATCTCAAACACGATCAATGGGTGAAATGTCTGGTGAGTATGCAGGCCATTTTCAGCATCCAGGAATTGGGTACAGATCCTGAGACATAAATTGATGGCAGCAGGTCAATGGCACAACGATGGGCCTCAGCATCTCATCACAGTATCTCTGTATTGAAATTGCCATCGATAAAAGGCAATTGTGTTCATTGTCTGTAGTTTATGCCTGCCCAAACCATAATCCCACTGCCACCATGGGGCACTCTGTTCACAATGTTCAATGTTGACATCAGCAAACCATTCCGGGAAGGTCCACATTTTTAGCAAAAATAAATCAATTAAATAAAGGTTATTTTGGACTTGCCTGTTTTGCATGTTATTTTGGCATTAATATGTGTCACATATCAGTTATAAACCATGTACATATATATATATATATCATTAAATTAATACAAACATGGTCTATTTTTTGTTTTCTTGAGTAAGGCAGCTCCAAAATGCAGGTGTTTCAGCCTAGCCTAGCTCAGTGCTTTCTGTGGTGCAAGCCAGCAGAAAATACGGAGCGTTGCACCGTGATTGGCTTAGTGTTCTATCGCTCATGGGGACACTACGTCACCGCCAAGTCTAAGGGTAGAGCTAGAGAATTCTAGCCCCTTGGGTGCTGCCATAGAGTTACATTAGAAGTACCCATCTAAGAAGGCTCAAGATAATTGGCCACAGATAAAATGATAAACATTAATTATTGGCTATGCTGTCAATGAAACATGATTTGTGCCACGCTCAAAACAACTGTTAACTCAGAACTATAACCTGTTTTAGAGAAATGTAATCATTGAATATTGTTAGAGCTTTCATTATTTATATGCCCCCTTTATTTATCCTACACTTCTGACTTGGTGTACAGGGAGAACACTGTAAGAACGGCCCATGTTCTGAATTCTGTCGATGGTACATTTCAAAAGTGCTAAACAAAATAGTTATATTAACTACATCAATCCTAGCTCGCTCATTAATGTCTTAATTTAAATTACGGATTGCCTCGTATGCGCTTGTCGTCTGCTTATGTCATAGTTTGAACATCTCAATTGTCATTAGAACTCATATTTGTTTAAACAAGTCAGACATATCAGCTCTGTTTTTTTAAAGGCAGTAAATGAGGCTGAATGAACTGTTTCACTGCCAGACAAGGCTCCGCTGATAGCCAGGTGTAGCAGTGGTAATATGTTGGACTTCTTTTGGGACAGCTTTACGTAGGCCCTAACAGTTTGTGGGCACCGTTTGTCACCGTTATAGTGCAATCAATGTATTGTTTAGTGTTGTATATTGTTGTGTGGCTTTGCTGGCATGCATCCCACTTATTTTGTTTGCCCCACCAAGATTTACATGCTAAAATCGCCACTGCATAAACATGATCTGCGGTTGTGAGGCTGATTGGATGTAATGCCAAGTTCTCTAAAACGGAGTTGGAGGCGGCTTATGGTAGAGAAAAGAACATGCAATTCTCTGGCAACAGCTCTGGTGGATATTCCTTCAATCAGCATGCCAACTGCACACTCTCTCAAAACTTGAGACATCTGTGGCATTGTGTTGCATGACAAAACTGCATACTTTAGAGTGGCCTTAGCACAAGGTGCACCTGTATAATGATCATGCTGTTTAATCAGTTTCTTGATATGCCACAACTGTCAGGTGCATGGATTATCTTGGCAAAGGAGAAATGCAATCTTACAGGGATGTTAACACATTTGTGCACAGAATTTGAGCGAAATAATCTTTTTGTGCATATGGAAGATTTCTGGGATCTTTTATTTCAGCTCATGAAACATGGGACCAACAATTTGCATGTTGCGTTCATATTTTTGTTCAGTGTATATTATACCTAACCCTTACTTTAACCATTTTACACCTTCAATAGGGTAAGGACGTCCCAAGGATTCCGGATAACATTGACCATGAGCCAGGTGCCCTGCTCTTGTCAGACGTCTCAAAACAAAAGTGACATAATTAAGCGTAAAGTAGTATTCTGTTTTCCCATGCAAAAGTGGTTGCTTTTGATAAAAACTCTTTATCTGCCTTCTCAATGAAAACGATTTATAAAATGCAAAGATTTATTTCATGGAAAAGAGATGTTGTATGTTTCCGGACGATGCATCATGCTGCCTTGTAACAAAAGGAACGAGAGGCACAGATGACTTTTCGATTCAGAAGGGCGCTCCTCCTTCCCCACGTTCACCCGATGACTTGACAGGCTTTTACCCGGTTCAACTCGGGCCAGTGTAAAATAACTCACAGATTGATTGAGCATGCATTTCTTGACCCTTGTTGATTTCGAAACTAGCGGTATTTGTCATTGGCTAGGTTTCCATCCAATTGGCGCCAGATTTTCAAGCGAATATTCAAAAATCTGCATAAAAACAATATTCACATTTATGTCCCACTGTATATATTTTATATACCTTGTATATGTGGCTTAAACACAACCAGTCACAATGTTTTTATCTGATTAGGCTACTTGCTCACTTTCATCCAAAATATAATTCCAGCATCCAAATTGTGCAGATTGTGGTGTTGAAAAAGCAAACCATGATGTTGAAGTGCCGAAGTCTGTTTAGTTAATTGGTTGTGGTGCATTGGCACAGAAACTTGGTGGACAATTCCTTGAATATATGTTATATAATTATATAGAGCATCAAGATTTCCACCTGCTGATCATTGTCTGCAGCCGGCTCTGATCATAGTGTAGGTCGAATGAAACAGGCAGGGGGAGCTGTTAGCTTGTCAGTCGACCCTGAACCTACTGGTATGTAGACCTGCACGTCATCAACTGTGCCACAAAAGCAACTGTCCCTCATTACTACACCTGCTTAATTACATGACTTTTTTTGAGCCGACTTCTCCGTCTGACAGAGGGCGCACCTGACTATTGCCCAGGAGGCAGCCTGGTTCCAAATGGAATGCATCCAACTTTCATCCGGAGCAAAACACGCCTACACGGGCGCCCGGGCGAGATTAATCGAACTCCCGCGCTATCAAGCGATGATTCAAAATAAAGACAGATTGACAGCATAGACATCCAATTGTAAACCAAAACGTTTACAACCACACCTACTTTTCAGATATCAGCGTTTCAATTGGTTATGTCATTTAATATGTTAATGACATCAAATAACATGTTGGTAACAAATACAAAAAGCTGTATTTAAACTAACGTCAATAAAACGCTTTGTTTGTGCATGCAGACCATTTGCATCAGCGGTGTTTAGGTTTCATATCTTTATCAGTGCGGTCAAAGTCCGACGACCGAGCATCATCATCAGACTACGGAAGTGACAGCTTTGCTATCTGTCATTTATATTAGCACGCTCCTTGCATTTCGCTCATTCCCATACCCTCTCTCGTCGTTGTGTTTCCCTGAGTATAACTAGTTGTAACTATGGCGAAGGTGGATACCTCCTCTAGCAGACCCTATCACATTGTTATTTTTGGTGCTTCGGGTTTCACCGGGCAGTTTGTGGTTGAAGAGGTGGCCAGGAACGTATCGGAGGGGCCGAATGGGACGCTGAAATGGGCTGTGGCTGGGAGAAGCAGACAGAAACTGGACAAAGTTCTAGAGCAGGCCGCCGGAACCCTCGGTACGTATCAATCAAATGTATTTATAAAGCCCTTTTTACATCAGCAGATGTCACAAAGTGCTATGC
Organism: Oncorhynchus nerka; assembly: GCF_034236695.1. Lineage (NCBI taxonomy): Eukaryota > Metazoa > Chordata > Actinopteri > Salmoniformes > Salmonidae > Oncorhynchus > Oncorhynchus nerka. Next base: position 51,816,632 of record NC_088407.1, read on the forward strand.
AGAAACCCAGCCTAAAACCCAGCCAAACAGCAAGCAATGCAGGTGTAGAAGCACGTTGGCTAGGAAACACTACCTAGAAAGGCAGGAGCCTAGGAAGAAACATAGAGAGGAACCAGGCTCTGAGGGGTGGCCTGGGCTGGTTGTAGATTATAAGAGTACATGGCCATTTAAGGCCAGATTGTTCTTCAAAGTGTTCAAACGTTCATAGATGACCAGCAGGGTCAAATAATAATCACAGTGGTTGTGGGTGCAACAGGTCAGTACCTCCGGAGTAAATGTCATTTGGCTTTTCATAGCCGAGCATTCAGAGGTCGAGATAGCAGGTGCGGTAGAGAGTGGAAAACAGCAGGTCTGGGACAAGGTAGCATGTCCAGTGAACAGGTCAGGGTTCCCTAGCCGCAGGCAGAACAGTTGAAACTGAAGCAGCAGCATGACCAGGTGGACTGGGGACAGCCAGGAGTCATCAGGCCAAGTAGTCATGAGGCATGATCCTAGGGCTCCAGTCCTCCAGGAGGGGAGGGAGAAAGAATTAGAGGGAGTATACTTAAATTCACACAGGACACCAGATAAGACAGGATAATTCCACAATATGTAACACTTACCCTAGCCCCCCTGCACATAGACTATTGCAGCATAGATACTGGAGACTGAGACGGGTGTGTCGGGGGACACTGTGGCCCCGTCCGACGATACCCCCGGACAGGGCCAACCAAGTAGGATATAACCCCACCCACTTTGCCAAAGCACAGCCCTCGCACCACTGGAGGGATATCAACAGACCACCAATTTACTACCCTGAGACAAGGCTGAGTATAGCCCCTCCGCCCCGAGGGGGGGAAAGCAAAACCGGAAAAGAAAGGTCACGTCGGTGACTCAACCCACTTAAGTGACGCACCCCTCCTAGGGACGGCATGGAAGAGCACCAGTAAGCCAGTGACTCAGCCCCTGTAATAGGGTCAGAGGCAGAGAATCCCAGTGGAGAGAAGGGAGCCAGCCAGACAGACAGAGACAGCAAGGGCAGTTCGTCGTTCCTGTGCCTTGCCGTTCACCTTCGCACCCCTGGGCCAGACCACACTCAATCATAGGACCTATTGAAGAGATGAGTTTTCAGTAAGGACTTAAGAGACTGAGTCTGCGTCTCTCACAAGGATAGGCAGACCATTTCATAAAAATTGAGCTCTATAGGAGAAAGCCCTTCCTCCAGCTGTTTGCTTAGAAATTCTAGGGACAATAAGGTCTTTAGAATTCATATCTTAATCAGTGCGCTCAAAGTCTGGCGACCGAGCATCATCATCAGACTGGCTTCATTGACATTGCCCTAAACTAGCTAATACAATTTATATTACACATTTTAATTTGGTCACGCTGGATGCTAACTAGAGAGTAATCCCAGTTAACTCAGATCTAAAGTTTCCCGTAAATATGTTTACACTGTCCACGAGAGATTAACCAGTGATGACCTTTGGTCTAGTTAGTCGATTGACACCATTGTGCATTGTAATCGGATTTTCCAGGGGGATTCAAGGAAGCTTTCTTGACAGCTCGGTGTCGTCGTGTCTACACTGAGTTTACTGTGTGTCATGCCAGACAGGACACTCACCTGGACTAATTTAAAACCTAGTCACTCACTGTGTTGTATCAGTTATTGTACAACCAAGTGTTTTGACCAAGGATCTTCTGCACTTGCATTGCGCTTACTGCCATGGGCTTGCAGAAAAAAAAGAAGTATACATCTCAATTGCACAGACATAAGGAATGTCTGTCAGTAGTAGTTGTTGTGGTAGCTGGGAATATGTTGTCAGACCAGATATCTCACACTCTACAAAGTTGCAGCGCTCAATACATTCAGTATTCATTTTAAATCGGAGAGTGGTTGGCTTGCTAGAAAAGGGATAGCCTAGATTCTGCTGGGGTTGGCATCAGGGAGAATGGAGTTGTGCTTTGTTCCTTCTGCCCTCCCGGGATAGCCCTCACCAACAGCTGTTTGAACATGCCCCTGCAGCGCAATAGCCTCTATACAAACCCACCCCCTGGCCTCTCAATGGTTACCCTGCCCAACAGTGACAGTCTACATGCCTCCCATCACATGGCCAGACATTTCAGACACAATTGTCATGGGTTAGGCGATATCTTCTAAATATAATACATTAGCAGGTATGTTAGAGAGCTTGTTTAGGATATGCAAGAGACACGAAGTGTACTTTGTCATGTGTGTACAATATGACTTATTTGATAGCCATTCATCCTCCTATGGCCCATGTTTTGCCTCCATCATTGAGGTTTCAATAGGGCAGTGTTTTCCTCTCTGTTATGGCTACGGCACAGAGTTCAACGTGTGCCTAACTTCCAACAGTCCATGTTTAGTCATGAGCTACAGGGGCTAATGTGCCATGTGCATTATAACATGTTAACTTATTCAGGGGGCTGATGCAAAGCATTGTGGGGCCGGGACGATAGCAGTATCGCTATACTCATTGGTGCTGTGGCAAGGAAACAAGACTTAAAGCGAAATATAGCTTCTTTAGGAATGTTGTAAACCAGCATTCTCTTGTAATACAGTATTTTACATACAGCAGGTTTTTAAAGGACAAAGGAGTTTGGGCGGCTTCGTGTTCTCATTTCTGCCGTGGAAAAAATATTGCGATATAGGCGTTGTCCCGGCCCGACAAAGCAGCACAGAAAAGAGAACAAACGGTGTCTTGTTGATGCTCCTCAAATGTACTTTATTGAACCAGAATACAAATATAGCAGCTTTTAGTACTTAGATCTTTTATCTGGTCTACATTTGAAGGCAACAGTGACACGGAGGCTTGGGGAACACGGATAGCAATGTCTGTTTCCCCCCAAGCTAAAGGATAGGCTATGTGCACACAGATCACACACATAGGCTACACATACAGAATTCAGTTCAGGGGTCTGACAAACTCTTTGGTCACTGGGCTTTTTAAACCAGGTTGTTCATGTATCATCATAGTTAGGTAAATATTCAAGTTGTATTAGTTGTATGTACAGGATACACATAGTATACACCGTCCAACGACATTCTGACTGGCAGGTTCCTTCCTGACAATGCAGCAACAGTAAGAAATAATAAAAGATAAGAATAGGAACATGAAGTAAATGGCTCAGTAGAATAGAATAAACATTTTAGCATAAGTATTGTTAGGTTCTTATTTTTCAGAGTAAATAACTCACGGACGCTAGAGAAGCTTTAACCAAGTTTAATCCTTCCCAAAGGTTCTGTACAGCTGTTTTCAGACACCAAAAACATTTCTCTCCATCACAGTTACATACATCCTACTTAAGACACGCCTTCTCTCCAATCCTTACATCTTATGAAGAAAGAGGGTAACAGGGATACCAAACCCTTATTACTCCCTTAAGGGAATCTGTCCTCGCCCCCTGACCTCAGCCCCTCCTTCATCTAATCCACAGATGTCCATCTGTCTCCCCTGTATCAACACGGTGCTCTGCTCCTGTCCCCCAACACATTCCACAGCTATCTGTCTTTCTACAGAGGTCCAGTCTCTTTCTCCTTTGATTCTATGCCTCTTTCCTATCATTTATTTAATATCTCAATGTTCAAAATGTCGAATCCAACAGTATAATACAGGAAGGCACAATTAATTTTTATTTGCATGTTTTGAGGAAGCATTTAGCAATCAATCATAAGAGTCTGGTAGCAGCAATTGCATGTGTGAGTGAGTGCTTTGTGTGCTAAGGTGTGGAGAGTCAGAACAGGTGCTCAGTCCAGTGAACATGTTCAGCAATCTGATTGCTTGTAGATAGTAACTGTCTCTGAGCCTGTTGGTATCAGACCTCATGCTCTGATACAGTCTGATGGCTTGTAGATAGTAACTGTCTCTGAGCCTGTTGGCATCAGTCATCATGCTCTGATACAGTCTGCCTGACGGTAAGGGAGTAAACAGCTTGTGGCTGGGGTGTGTGGGGTCTTTGATGATGCTGCAGGCCTTCCGCAGGCACCGTTTCCAGTAGATGTCCTGGATGGGTGGGAGCACGTTCCCAGTGATGTACTGGGCCATCTTCACCACCCGCTGGAGGGCCTTGTGGTCGTGGACGGAGCTGTTCCCGTACCAGGCCATGACGCAACCAGTCAGGACGGTGTCGATGGTGCAGTGGTAGTATTTGGAGAGGACCCGGGGTGGCAATGCTGAATCTCTTCAGCCGCCTTAAGAAGTAGAGACGCTGTTGGCCCAGTGGTGGTGGTGGTGGTGTTGGTCCGTGACAAGTCCTCAGGGATTTAGTTAAACACATAACGAGGTGTATTGGTAAGTAGATGTTTATAATATAAAGGTGGAATGACTGAGTCCTCTGCTATGTTATTAGGTAAGCCGGAGCTGAGGACTGCAGTGGAGGTCATCGTGGCTGATGTGGGAGAGCCTGACTCTCTGGCTGCCATGTGCAAACAGGCTGTCATTGTTCTCAACTGTGTGGGTCCAGTAAGTACTGACTGTGGAGATGCAACACACACACACATTTTAAATACTGTAGACACACACACTGTGTAAGCACTGCGAAGACACAATGAGTCTGTCATAAGTAAGCAATATTTCATATGCTGCCTCTGCCGTTGTGTTCGTATATAAGACTGTTTTGATATCAGACCTGATTACCACTCTTGCTCTCCTGTTGTGCCATGGGGCTGCAGATAGTGGCCTGATAGCAGTAAGGCCATAACCTCACAGCTTGTGAAACACCTGCAATGATGATGATGGCTATCACCAGTGCACCTTGTACACACACACACACATCCATTACAGCAAAGGACACTCTACTGGTGTGTACTAGATATAGCTATCTACCATTGTCTCCCCCACCTTTTCTTCTGTGGGGTTTATGGGGTTGGTGTCCAATGTTAGGGTGCATTACCACCATTTACTGTACTGGAGCGCCCTTTGCCTCCCATGTACAGTGGGGCAAAAAAAGTATTTAGTCAGCCACCAATTGTGCAAGTTCTCCCACTTAAAAAGATGAGAGGCCTGTAATGTTCATCATAGGTACACTTCAACTATGACAGACAAAATGAGAAAAAAAATCCAGAAAATCACATTGTAGGATTTTTAATGAATTTATTTGCAAATTATGGTCGAAAATAAGTATTTGGTCAATAACAAAAGTTTCTCAATACTTTGTTATATACCCTTTGGCAATGACAGAGGTCAAACGTTTTCTGTAAGTTATCACAAGGTTATCACACACTGTTGCTGGTATTTTGGCCCATTCCTCAATGCAGATCTCCTCTAGAGCAGTGATGTTTTGGGGCTGTTGCTGGGCAACACGGACTTTCAACTCCCTCCAAAGATGTTCGATGGGGTTGAGATCTGGAGACTGGCAAGGCCACTCCAGGACCTTGAAATGCTTCTTACGAAGCCACTCCTTCGTTGCCCGGGCGGTGTGTTTGGGATCATTGTCATGCTGAAAGACCCAGCCACGTTTCATCGTCAATGCCCTTGCTGATGGAAGGAGGTTTTCACTCAAAATCTCATGATACATGGCCCCATTCATTCTTTCCTTTACACGGATCAGTCGTCCTGGTCCCTTTGTAGAAAAACAGCCCCAAATCATGATGTTTCCACCGCCATGCTTCACAGTAGGTATGGTGTTCTTTGGATGCAACTCAGCATTCTTTGTCCTCCAAACACGACAAGTTTTTACCAAAAAGTTATATTTTGGTTTCATCTGACCATATGACATTCTCCCAATCTTCTTCTGGATCATCCAAATGCTCTCTAGCAAACTTCAGACGGGCCTGGACATGTGTCCCCCTGCTTAAGCCAGTACGTCTGGCACTGCAGGATTTGAGTCCCTGGCGGCGTAGTGTGTTACGGATGGTAGGCTTTGTTACTTTGGTCCCAGCTCCGTTCTTGTGATCATTTTGACCCCACGGGGTGAGATCTTGCGTGGAGCCCCAGCTCGAGGGAGATTATCAGTGGTCTTGTATGTCTTCCATTTCCAAATAATTCCTCCCACAGTTGATTTCTTCAAACCAAGCTGCTTACCTATTGCAGATTCCCAGCCTGGTGCAGGTCTACAATTTTGTTTCTGGTGTCCTTTGACAGCTCTTTGGTCTTGGCCATAGTGGAGTTTGGAGTGTGACTGTTTGAGGTTGTGGACAGGTCTTTTATACTGATAACAAGTTCAAACAGGTGCCATTAATACAGGTAATGAGTGGAGGACAGAGGAGCCTCTTAAAGAAGTAGTTACAGGTCTGTGAGAGCCAGACATCTTGCTTGTTTGTAGGTGACCAAATACTTATTTTCCACCATAATTTGCAAATAAATATATTAAAAATCCTACAATGTGATTTTCTGGATTTGTCTCATTTTGTCTGTCATAGTTGAAGTGTACCTATGATGAAAATTACAGGCCTCTCATCTTTTTAAGTGGGAGAACTTGCACAATTGGTGGCTGACTAAATACTTTTTGCCCCACTGTATCTACTGGAGTCATAGCTTAATATTATAAGTATAAAGAGGGTTTCCTGCATATGCAGGAATGCCCCGAATTGCGGGCTACAGTTGCTGCATCCTCTCTCTGTCGACTCCTTACCTTCTTCAAACACTTTCAACTGTCTCCTGGGGTGTGTTCAGGAGAGTACAATGTCACAAGTCATGTCTGAAGTGTAAAACTACTAATGACTCAACAATTCATGCCTTCTGGGAATGCTACAAAATTCTAAAGTTATGTGCGGAGTTGGAAAGATGGGTGTCAGAGATAGATATTGTAATGTAAATATACTTTTAATTAGTCTATTTCAAGACATGGCACATGAGGGTGCAGTGAGATATCTAATGGGTTGGACAATACTCTTCTTGTAAATTTATCTTTCAAAAAAAGTATACTCAAACTGGAAATCAGCCAATCCTCCGTCTTTCACATAATGGAAAGGTCAAATGCTTTATTGTCTAAAAAATGTTAGCACGTGGGCGATAGAGAGAAAACAAATCATGCAGTTTGAGGCCATGCGACAGAAAGTTATATGAAGGCGATGGTAGTGTGGGCTTGAGAGGGTGTGATGTTTGTATGATGTAGTCGTTTGTATGTGTTTGTTTTGTGTTGCTTATAAATAAATAAAATAAGGAGGGTGCGACGTTAGACGACGTTTCTATAGAAATGTATTGTTCAGAACGGACAGGTCTAAATCCCAAATGGACCCCTGGACCCTATGCACAGATCTGAGAGGCTTTCACAGGGCAATCAATATGGTAATAGCTCCACCTTTCCCTCTGACAGACTAGGTGAAAGTTTCACCATATTCATTATATCAGAGGTTTTCAAAATATGGCATGCCTCCCCGGAGGGGCACCAGAGTTTCAAGGTAGGTGTGAAAGGAGAGCCAAAACAAACTGTATTCGGGACAAACTAGATTAGTCAGTCTGCGGTGGAGGTCATCGTGGCTGATGTGGAAGAGCCTGACTCTGTCTGCCATGTGCAAACAGGCTATCATTGTTCTCAACTGTGTGGGGCCTGTAAGTACTGACTGTAGAGCCCTCCACGGGCATGCAGTTTAAACCCGAGCCCTACCCATGCCTGTGACATTCAGGCCCTACCCTACCTAGGCCCGATTGCTTCTTCCCAATTTAAAGCCCTGCCTGAAGTCAGATAACTTCCTTCTTTAGTAAATCCATTAACTGCTCCTCTGTCAGTCATTCGCTCCCTGCTACAGGCATCTCGCTCTGCATGCACTATGCTCATGGCGCTAGCTAGTTAGCACACGTATCCATAGCAACAACTCCTCTTGACTGCCCTGCTCAATAGCTGCTTTTTAAGTAAATCCCTGCAGTCAACTTGTGCAGTAGCATTTTCCTTCACAGAAAACACATTCTGCAGGAAATAGCTTCATTTTCATCAGATGACAAAGTGCAAAGCTATTTAGATGGCAGCCACACAGCTTTTTCATTGTAAGCTAATTTACCTAAGTATTTTTTGAAAAACAATACATGGACGACATATTTCTAATGCTTATCATAGAAACAATGTAGCCAGCTACATTTCCTATTGTTTTGCTTAAAGATGCAATATGCAGAAACCGCTCAGCCATTTCCTGGTTGCTAAAATTCTAGTAGTTTGCCTTAATTTCAGATTGTGACAAAAAAAAGCAATCATTGTGTAGAGAATCATTGTACTATCTAACAGCTGTGAAATATATTTCCCATAACCAAATGTTGTATTTTAAGCTGGTGTACAAAACTGAACGTAAAAGACCCAAAGCTAAACTTAAGAACGGGCAGCATAGAAATAGCGCACATTGAACAGATCTACCATTTCTTAGACTTGCTTCCAATGAGGACGTCAGATTCATTTTTAAACTCACTTTTTTTTAATGTGAATTTGGTCAGGTCGCCTAAAAATGTACATATTGTAGCTTTTAACCTCTTAAGTCGACCCTCTACTTTTTTGAACATTCTGTTAAAAATCAGGCAAACATTTCAGCGCCCTGCTACTCATGCCAGGAATATAGTATATGCATTTGCTTAGTCTGTGTGGATAGAAAACACTCAGACGTTTATAAAACTGGTTAAATCACTGCTGTGGCTTTACCAGAACGGCATTTACATCGAAAAGCACAGGAAAAACTGATCACTGAAAATGGGAAAATATATCCATGCGCTACTTGAACCCATTGATAAAGGTGAACCACAATTAATTGACTGAGGTTGCAGTACCTACAGCTTCCACACGGTGTCTAGAGTCTTGTCATTTCCCTTCAAGTTTTTTCTTGGTCAAACACATGCAGGGCACCGTATCTCCTTTGGTCTAGGACCGGATATTTTCGTTGAGTTTCTAGCCGGACATTTTTCCAGACGGACAGCTAATGATCTTTACATCGCCTCCTGATGAATTTTATCGCTTATTAACGTTTACTAATACCTAAAGTTGCATTACAAACGTATTTCGAAGTGTTTTGTGAAAGTTTATCGTCGACTTTTTGAATTTTAAAAAAATGACGTTACGTTTTGAAACAATGTTTTTTTCGTTTATCACACAGTCTACATATAACGATATCTAGGCTTTATATGGACCGATTTAATCGAAATAAAGACCCAAATAGTGTTTATGGGACATCTAGGAGTGCCAACAAATAAGATGGTGAAAGGTAATGAATGTTTTCTATTTTATTGTGCGGTTTGTGTAACGCCGAAATGCTAATTATTTTGTTTACGTCCCCTGTGGGTCTTTTGGGGTGTTACATGCTATCAGATAATAGCTTCTCATGCTTTCGCCGAAAAGCATTTTAAAAATCTGACTTGTTGCCTGGATTCACAACGAGTGTAGCTTTAATTCGATACCCTGCATGTGTATTTTAATGAACTTTTGAGTTTTAACTAATACTATTAGCATTTAGCGTAGCGCATTTGCATTTCCAGAGCTCTAGTTGGGACGCAAGCGTCCCGAGTAGAAGCAACAGGTTTTAAAGTTGATCTTGCATTTTAGCAGAAAAAAAGTAGGCTGGCTACCTCTACAAAAGTCGGGAGTGCTGTCTGTTTTATAAACTCAGGAAAAAAAGAAACGTCCTCTCACTGTCAACTGCGTTTTATTTTCAGCCAACATAACATGTAAATATTTGTATGAACATACAATTCAACAACTGAGACATAAACTGAACAAGTTCCACAGACTTGAATGTTTCCCTGAACAAAGGGTGGGTCAAAATCAAAAGTAACAGTCAGTATCTGGTGTGGCCACCAGCTGCATTAAGTACAGCAGTGCATGTCCTTCTCATGGACTGCACCAGATTTGCCAATTCTTGCTGTGAGATGTTACCCTACTCTTCCACCAAGGCACCTGCAAGTTCCTGGGCATTTCTGGGAGGATCCAACAAGTCCCAGATGTGCTCAATGGGATTGAGATCCGGGCTCTTCACTGGCCATGGCAGAACACTGACATTCCTGTCTTGCAGGAAATCACGCACAGAACGAGCAGTATGGCTGGTGGCATTGTCATGCTGGAGGGTCATGTCAGGTTGAGCCTGCAGGAAAGGTACCACAAGAGGGAGGAGGATGTCTACCTGTACCACACAGCATTGAGATTGTCTGTAATGACAACAAGCTCAGTCCGATGATGCTGCAACACACCGCCCCAGACCATGACAGACCCTCCACCTGCAAATCGAACCCACTCCAGAGTACAGTGTAACGCTCATTCCTTCAACGATAAACGCGAATCTGACCATCATCCCTGGTGAGACAAAACCGCGACTACCCAGTGAAGAGCACTTTTTGCCAGTCCTGTCTGGTCCAGCGACGGTGGGTTTGTGCCCATAGGTGACGTTGTTGCCGGTGATGTCTGGTGAGGACCTGCCTTACAACTGGCATTCAAGCCCTCAGTCCAGCCTCTCTCAGCCTATTGAGGACAGTCTGAGCACTGATGGAGGGATTGTGCATTCCTGGTGTAACTCAGGCGGCAGTTGCCATCCTGTACCAGTCCCGCAGGTGTGATGTTCGGATGTACCGATCCTGTGCAGGTGTTGTTACACGTGGTCTGCCACTGCAAGGGCGATCAGCTGTCCGTCCTATCTCACTGTAGCGCTGTCTTAGGTGTCTCACAGTACAGACATTACAATTTATTGCCCTGGCCACATCTGCAGTCCTCATGCCTCTTTGCAGCATGCATAAAGCACATTCACGCAGATGAGCAGGGACCCTGGGCATCTTTCTTTTGGTGTTTTTCAGAGTCAGTAGAAAGGCCTCTTTAATGTGCTAAGTTTTCATAACTGTGACTTTAATTGCCTACCGTCTGTAAGCTGTTAGTGTCTTAATGACCGTTCCACAGGTGCATGTTTATTAATTGTTTATGGTTCATTGAACAAGCATGGGAAACCGTGTTTAAACCCTTTACAATGAAGATATGTGAAGTTATTTGGATTTTTACGAATTATCCTTGGAAGACAGGGTCCTGAAAAAGGGATTTTTTTGTTTAGTTTTTTTGCTGAGTTTAGAATGCCCGTTCATGATATCTCATCTGAGTGGAGAAGTGCAACTTAAGCACACAATTAGTCTGATGAAGAGCAGAAATGTCAACAGAAAGCATTTTAGATATGCTTTTACAAAACGCAGCAACATATTTCTTAAAAATGTATTTACTATAGTAGTTCATCTAAAGTGGCTGAAATTAATAAGGTGATGGTGCATTATATTTTGTTAGCGTTCTGCCGTGTTTAGGAAGTCAAAGCCCTTTGGATGAGTTATCTGTACAGCTGTTATCTTTTGATTTCCTTTTTTTTCTCCTCTTTGTTCTTTGCCTGTCTGCTCCTCCCCCATCTTTTCTGAGCAGAGCAGGCAGGCCCGTTGCCCTAGCGACTCCAGGCTCCACACAGACACAGCGTGTACACATGCTGCTCCAGAGCCATTACTGTTTTTCCTTCAGACAAGCATGTGTCAACTTTGTTCATTTGCTCAATTTCTCTAGTTCACATTCGCTTGTAAATATCCAAACTCACCAAAATTGACGTTCTGTAGCACCTAGTTATACATGTACAACGTTATGAGCTGGATTGCCTGTCTTTGCAATTAGTTTTATTTTTGTTTGTTCTCGTTCACATATTTAGCTAGCAGCCTCCATAGAAATGCTAATTTTGTTAGCGTTCTGGTAATGAATGCCCAAAAGGCATGAAGGACGGTATGACGATATGGTAATCTGGATACTGCCCAACCCTAGAGAGCAGTGAACTGTTAAATAGTTTTCGTCACTAAACTCCGACAAAACTCAAGGAACATTTTTATTTTCTGTGAAATAATCTCTCCTGTCTTATATTTGACGAGGTTGAAGCAGATATGACTGTTTTTATATATTTAATTTGAACTTTATTTCACTAGTCAGTTAAGAACATTCTTATTTACAATAACGGCCTTCCGGGGAACAGTGGGTTAACTTCCTTGTTCAGGGACAGAACGACAGATTTTTACGTTGTCAGCTCGGGGATTCGATCCAACAACCTTTCGGTTACTGGCCCAATGCTCTAAACATTAGGCTACCTGCCGCCCCACTGTGCAAATGGCTCGGCTTCAAAATGTTAGTGATCAATTTAATGATACCCGAGCCCTACCAGTACGTTTAGTTATTGACGAAAAAACGCCGGGTTTGGGTTGGGTAGCAGAGCTGACTGTGGAGATTCACTACAGCAGTCACACACACCCACAGACATCTGGTAAATACTGTAGACATACACACTGTGTAAGTACTGCAGAGACACAATGAGTCTGTCATAAGTTATATCAGATCTGATCACCGGTCTGCTCTCATCTACCGTTATGTTCGTATCTAAGACTGTCTTGATATCAGACCTGATCACCACTCTGCTCTCCTGTTGTGCCATGCGGTTGCAGATAGTGGCCTGATAGCAGTAAGGCCATAACCTCACAGCTTGTGAAACACCTGCAATGAAGATGATGATGGCTATCACCAGTGCACCTTGTGTACACACACACACACACACACACACAGCCATTACAGGGCTGTCAGGTGTGACTGGGTGTGGTAGAATCCCTGTCATTGTGATACACAGCTTCACCACAGAACTCTGCATGAAGTGAAGTGCAAAGTGTATATTCCCATCTCCACCAGTAGGGGGCACTGTTGTCATGTCTGATCATCACCTCAGCCTCTCTGTCTACTCCCTACCTTCTTCAAACACATCCTGGGGCGTGTTCAGGAAGGTGCAACGTTACACAAAGTTCAGATAGAAATGTATTGTTCAGAACAGACAGGTCCCAATCCCAAATGGACCCCTGGACCCTATGCACAGATCTGAGAGGATTTGATCATTTATAGAAAGAATTTCAACAGCAGGTTGACATGGTTGTGGATGTTGTTTCAAAGCCTAACACAATGAAATTGACGCTTTCGTACGCATATTAGAGCTTATACATAGGTTTATGAGCCCTCACCCCAGAAGAAAAACTGAATTAAAATGATGATGGTGCTGTTCTACAATACATAGCCTACCACATATTAGGCATGGCAGAAAAACATCAAACAAAACTGATTTAAGATGTCTTTGGTACATAATTGGTCTAGCCTATACTCCAAAATTCAAGTAATGGCATTTGAGTGTGGACTGTTATTATGCATACTGGATGGACAGGTTGCCTTTTGCTATTGCTCCCAAAATGTATATCCATGAGTATGGGAGATAACGTATAGCCCTAGGCGATGCTGTTAGTTTATTGATTGTGCAGGGCGGCTTACATTTAGCCTACAGGGAATTTGTATTTAATTTAACATTTTCATAATTAATTGGGTGACCCATTACTTTTTCAGCTATACAAAATATCTGATCCAGCATGAATATCCACCTCCTCCTCTCTCTCTCCTTTATTAATGTATCGAGCGTGCAGAGGGGCTGTCAACATTTTAGTGAAACCCTGTTACTATCAATGTTTTTTTTACAGATTTAATTTGGTTTCTTAAATTAAGCGCTGGGTAGCTTCAGAAGCAGGCTTGGCGAGCCCATGGTTTACAGAGTTTGGGCGGAAAATGACCTGTTGCGCAGCGAGTATGCTTCTCAGTGGTTGATGCGTGGAGTGAACTAAGTGTTTATATATTCTTTCTCATTTGCTCATATTATGCACAGCTCCACTATAAAACCTCAGCAGCCTATGTTGCGTTTTAATATCTTTGTATAATACACCAATTTCAAAGATTTTTCTGAGTTACAGTTCATATAAGGAAATCAGTCCATTTAAATAAATCAATTAGGCCCTAATCTATGGTGCAGCCATAGGGAATAGACCCACCCACTGTAGAGTCAGGCCAGCCAATCAGAATGAGTTTTTCTCAACAAAAGGGCTTCAATACAGACAGAAATAATCCTCAGCACCCCCCTCCCCCCTCCTAAAATGATCCCGCAGGTGAAGATGTCGAATTTGGAGGACCTGGGCTGGCGTGGTTACACATGGTCTGAGGTTGTGAGTCCGGTTGGACGTACTGCTAAATTCTCTAAAACGATGCTGGAGGCAGATCATGGTGTTTAATCAGCTTCTTGATATTCCACACCTGTCAGGTGGATGGATTATCTTGACAAAGGATAAAATACTCACCCACAGGGATGTAAACAAATTTGTGCACAAAATTTAAGAGGAATAAGCTTTTTGTGTATATGGAACATTTCTGGGATCTTTTATTTCAGCACATTAAATGTTGTATTCATATTTTTGTTCAGTGCAAATTAATGTTAAAATGTAGATGTTCCAAAGGCGTGCATCAGTGGCTTGTATGCCTGGAGATGTTAAACTTGTTCATGTTAATTAATGGTCAATTACCGTGAGACTGGCAGTCTCTTGCATGACGATAACCGGCTGACAGAATGTCATGACCGCCACAGCCCTAGGTGCGCCTCCCCAGGGGGGCACCAGAGCGTTTCAGGGGAGGTTTGGAAGGAAAGCCGAACCGAGAACTGTATTCGGTTCATGCTAGATTAGCCAGTCGAGAGAAAAGCGATAGCTGTGAGTGTAACACACAGTTGCATGGTCCAGCAGTGACCAGACATTGAACATGACATGAAATCATAATGACTTCTAAAGGCCTTCATACAAAATATATAAAGAAATTATATTGGAGTAGAAATGATACTGTAGTGACACAAGCACCTTGGTGAGGGGGTTTTGTTTATGTGTTTGTGTGTAGTACAGGTTCTGGGGCGAACCTGTGGTAAAGGCATGCGTGGAGAACGGGGCACACTGCATTGACATCTGTGGAGAACCCCAGGTAAGTGGACAACATAACACTCACAAGGCTTCAAGCCCTAATTGACCCTGATCCCTACACTACATCACTCCTGTAGAGCTGACAGGACTTGATAGTCGGAAGCAATATCTCTCTCACACACACACACACACACACACACCACTAGGTGTAATGGGAGGCCTGCTGGATGCCATGCTGTTCCCTATTACTTGTGTGTGTGTGTAGTTCCTAGAGAGTATGCAGTTGAACTACGACAGTCAGGCAGCTGATAAAGGAGTGTACATTGTGGGGGCTTGTGGCTTCGACTCCATACCTGCAGACATGGGAGTCCTCTACACCAGGGACCAGTTCAAAGGTGTGTATGTGTGTTCTCTCCCTGAGGGTTTTTATACAAATATTTTAGGGGGTAGATCAGCTTTAATATTGCAGATAGATGGTAGCTTCCATCAATGTAATTATATGCATCATTTCCAATCCCCCATATATATTTATTTATATACAGGACCAGTCAAAGGTTTGGACACCTACTCATTCCAGGGTTTTTCTTTGTTTTACTATTGTCTACATTGTAGAATAATAGTGACGACATCAAAACTATGAAATAACACATGGAATCATGTAGCAACCAAAAAAGTGTTAAACAAATATCAATATATTTCAGATTCTTCAAAGTAGCCACCCTTTGCTTTGATGACAGCTTTGCACACTCTTGTTATTCTCTCAACCAGCTTCATGAGGTAGTCACCTGGAATGCGTTTCAATTAACAGGTGTGCCTTGTTAAAAGTTCATTTGAGAAATGTATTTCTTAATGCGTTTGAGCCAATCAGTTGTGTTGTGACAAAGTAGGGGTGGTAAACTGAAGAAGCCCTATTTGGTAAAAGACAAAGTCCATATTATGGCAAGAACAGCTCAAATAAGCAAAGAGAAACGACAGTCCATCATTACTTTGACTGACCTTCATGACTTAATCTGGAAAATTTCAAGAACTTTGAAAGTTCCTTCAAGTGCATTTGCAATAACTATCAAGCACTTTAAACAATGCTACCGCCACTTTAAACAATGCTACCTTATATAATGTTACTTACCCTACATTATTCATCTCATATGCATACGTATATACTGTACTCTACATCATCGACTGCATCCTTATGTAATACATGTATCACTAGCCACTTTAACTATGCCACTTTGTTTACTTTGTCTACATTCTCATCTCATATGTATATACTGTACTCGATACCATCTACTGTATGCTGCTCTGTACCATCACTCATTCATATATCCTTATGTACATATTCTTTATCCCCTTACACTGTGTATAAGACAGTAGTTTTGGAATTGTTAGTTAGATTACTTGTTGGTTATCACTGCATTGTCGGAACTAGAAGCACAAGCATTTCGCTACACTCGCATTAACATCTGCTAACCATGTGTATGTGACAAATCAAATTTGATTTGATTTGATGAAACTGGCTCTCATGAGGACCGCCACAGGGAAGGAAGTTCCAGAGTTACCTGAAAGGCCACTCAGCAAGGAAGAAGCCACTGCTCCAAAACAGCCATAAAGCCAGACTATGGTTTGCAACTGCACATGGGGACAAAGATCGCACTTTTTGGTCAGAGATCGCAAATGTCCTCTGGTCTGAAGGAACAAAAATAGAACTGTTTGGCGATAATTACCATTGTTATGTTTGGAGGAAAAAGGGGGAGGCCTACAAACCTGACTCATTTACACCAGCTCTGTCAGGTGGAATGGGCCAAAATTCACCCAACTTATTGTGATCCTAACTGGCCTAAGACAGGGAATTTTTACTAGGGTTAAATGTCAGGAATTGTGAAACTGATTTTAAATGTATTTGGCTAAGGTGTATGTAAACTTCCAACTTCAACTGTACATATATACACAGTTTACATGCACCTTAGCCTCATCTGTGTATGTGTGTGTGTATATATATATAACTAAACTAAACTAAACTAAATATTTAACTTGGGTCAAACGTTTCAGGTAGCCTTCCACAAGCTTCCCACAATAAGTTGGGTGAATTTTGGCCCATTCCTCCTGACAGAGTTGGTGTAACTGAGTCAGGTTTGTAGGCCTCTTTGCTCGCACACGCTTTTCAGTTCTGCCCACAAATTTTCTATAGGATTGAGGTCAGGGCTTTGTGATGGCCACTCCAATACCTTGACTTTGTTGGCCTTAAGCCATTTTGCCACAACCTTGGAAGTATACTTGGGGTCATTGTCCATTTGGAAGACCCATTTGCAACCAAGCTTTTAACTTCCTGACTGTTGTCTTGAGATGTTGCTTCACTATATCCACATAATTTCCCACCCCATGATGCTATCTCTATTTTGTGAAATGCACCAGCCCCTCCTGCAGCAAAGCACCCCCACAACATGATGCTGCCACCCCCGTGCTTCACGGTTGGGATGGTGTTCTTCGGCTTGCAAGCCTCCCCCTTTGGTTGCAAGAATTTTGCATAATTTTAAATTGAAAAATTCAATGTTTTGAATCTGCCGTCATTTTGCGTACCTGTTCATAAACCATGTGCCATGGAATCGGTACATTGCAAATCTCTTCCCAACTATTTTGCAATCTATACATCTCCCTGAGGTTAGTTTACTTCAGCTGTTTGTGTGTGTGCTCTCCTTTGGGTGTGTGTTTGTGTGTCACAGTTGTGTTCTTCTCTTATCACAGGGACACTCACAGCTCTAGAGAGCTTCCTGACAGCCAGCACAGGACCTGAGGTAAGACTCCAATACCCATAAACCCACACACTGCCCTGGCCTCATTTGTCCTGTAAACAGTAAATCATTGTAATCCCTGCCTCATCCTTGTAAGAATCCGTTTTTAAAAGTTTGTTGTTACTCACCATGGCCTTTTTTGCCTTTACCTCCCTTCTCACCTAATTTGCTCACATTGTATATAGACTTGTTTTTTTTTACTGTATTATTGACTGTATGTTTGTTTTACTCCATGTGTAACTCTGTGTCGTTGTATGTGTCGAACTGCTTTGCTTTATCTTGGCCAGGTCGCAATTGTAAATGAGAACTTGTTCTCAACTTGCTTACCTGGTTAAATAAAGGTGAAATAAATAAAAAACTCCATTCTCTCTGTCTCCGTCTCAGGGTGGTTCTATCAATGACGGGACATGGAAGTCGGCCATCTATGGTTTTGCTGACAGCGGGAAGCTGCGGAGCCTCAGGAAGAAGTTTGGACACAAACCTCTACCTGTGGTGGGCTCAAAGATTAAACGCAGGTACAGGGAGCTGTGTGTTGTGTGTTTGCGCTTGCACGTGTGTTTATTTGATATTAACTTTACATTGTGTGTGTGTGTTTGTGTGTGTAGGAGTGCCCTGTTCTACAGCAATGAGGTTCAGCAGTATGCAGTTCCGTTCATGGGAGCCGACCCCTCGGTGGTGAAGAGATCTCAACGCTTTCTGCTGGAGGAACACCAGGAAACACCTGTAGGTCTCTCTCTCTCTCACACACACACACACACACACACACACGCACAGCGAGAGACCAGTGTGTGTTCTTGTGCAATTTTGCACAGTGCAATTTTAGTGGGATGTGGCTCTGTCTGAACGTGAGAAATAGGATATGGCCTAATAAATCTTGGGTGTCCGTGTGTGCATTACATTTACATTTACATTTAAGTCATTTAGCAGACGCTCTTATCCAGAGCGACTTACAAATTGGTGCGTTCACCTTAAGACATCCAGTGGAACAGCCACTTTACAATAGTGCATCTAAATATTTTAAGGGGGGGGGGGGGTGAGAAGGATTACTTTATCCTATCCTAGGTATTCCTGAAAGAGGTGGGGTTTCAGGTGTCTCCGGAAGGTGGTGATTGACATTGTAATTTTTTTTTTTTTTTTTTTTTGACATTGTAATTGAAATTGTGCATCACAGCTAGGGCATGGGATGATGACTTGTATGTATTTAATGTAATAGTGTTGGCTCCAAACTTCATTACAAGAGATAATTGAGTACATTTAGTTGATGTAAGCCTTATTTATTTTAAAACGTTTTTAGGATCGGACCCTTTTGTTTCAATTTCCTCCTAAAATGACATACCCAGATCTAACTGCCTGTAGCTCAGGACCTGAAGCAAGGATATGCATATTCTTGATACTATTTGAAAGGAAACACTTTGAAGTTTGTGGAAATGTGAAATTAATCATTGTACCGAATTGGTCAATTGATACATCGTCAACTACATAACTATAGAGAACATACATTCTTTAATTAGAATAGCATTTTTTGTATGTTTACACACTCCCAGGAATGTCAAACATGATGGATCATTAGCTTCCCTACAGAAAATATACTAACTAACCTTCACACATCTAGATGGCCGGGCGGGGTGGGTGTGGAGCCAGAGACAGCAGTGAGGTCGAACTGTAGACCCCAGTTCCTACATTTGAATATAGAAATATATTTTTATCAAACAAAACTACACTTTATCTCTGGGACCCTCAGGATGACAAATCAGAGCAAGATTACTGAATGTAAGGACATTATTTACCTTCAGAGGTGAATATATCAAACCAGTTGCTGTAATAAATGTGTTGTGCACTATCCTCAAGCAATAGCATGGTATTATTTTTCTGTAATAGCTACTGTAAATTGGACAGTGCATTTAGAGTAACAAGAATTGAAGCTTTCTTCCCATGTAAGACATGTCTATGTCCTGGAAAGTTGGCAGTTGTTTACAACGGCATTCAAGTCAAAGAAAGACACGCTCTGGTACGAATAACAAAGTTTATTTTTTTATTTTTTTAAACCTCCCGTTTTGGGCTCTGTGTCAATGTGTAGTTACTACATACATAATCTTAGGTGTAAAGTCCTCTGTTTAGGGGACCTGCGTGGTTCTGTAACCAGTTACGACTGAACGATAGCCCTGGTTCCCACAGACACGGTAGTATGTTTTTTGCACCTGTGTGACATAGGATGTGAAATCTGAAACAACTTGAAGCTGGGATGTCCCTCCTACCATTTCATTCCGTTTTCCGACTGTCCATCAACTCCTTGCTGAGCCCTGCGTCACAGCCACTGACAAAGCACATGCCTGCAATCCTTACATTGTAGCACAGCAGGGGAGAGTGGTTTCATCACTATAGCACATTGAGATCGGTTTGTAGCCATTCATCTAAAATAATCCATAGATTTTAAACACTTTGTTTGTCATAGATGGACAAGATTATTATGAGATGAAAGGTGAGTTCCTCACGAGTTCAGGAAGCCAAGCTACAGCTCTGTGACGTTCATAGCGATGGGGGCAGATGTTTTAATCGAGAAATCTTTCGAATATATGCACATTTTCTCTAACACTAAACATACAAGTATGTATTTCACAGTTATGAGGAAGGTTACATCTTATAGTTAGTGCTTTTATAATTTGATAATACTATATTGAGAAAACATGTCATTTCAAGCCTTATTCATACATTTTTGTTCAATAGGAAATACGTCATGTACAGTAAAATATTTGTACTGTGTACTTGAGCTTATGTTCAAGTGACTACACCTCAGCAATTGAACTATGTTTACCTGAAAGGTGAGATTTGAACCATTCATGGAGTACACCGCATTACTAGTTGTTTCAAATGATGTCGTTCCATTTAAGAGGATAATCTATGAGCAGAACGACTGTTTCACCTCAATTAGCCATGAATTCCCTAGGTTTGAAAGTGGCTTTTCTTGAAGCTATGCCATGCAATTTTCCCTACATTTCCTCCCTTGTGGGCCCAACCCCCTTGCAATTCAAATTCTAGCTAATGAGCTTCAGCCCCCCTTTCTCGCTTACTCTCTCTCTGGGCAATCCGCACATTTAGTGTGATGTGGCTCTCCCGTCCAAACCCAGTTGAGAAATGGACCTCTGTGACCTGTTTGACCTTTTGTGTGACCCCAGGTCCAGTATGGTGCATATGCAGGAGTAGGAGGTGTGGCCAACATTGTCAAGATGCTATTCGCTGGGATGATGTTCTGGTTCCTGGTCAAATTCAGCTTTGGACAAGACCTGTTGATTAAGGTGAACAAGGATACACACACACATTGATATATATATACACACACACAAAATGAAAACCTCAAACCTCTCACTAACTATCTTCCCCCCTCTTCTCTGTCTTTAGTATCCAGAGTTTTTCTCCTTTGGTTTCTTCTCCAAGGATGGACCGACAAGAAAGCAGGTACAGTTTTATGAATATCTCTTGTTTGCAAAATTGCCAGTGATTGCTGTGTTTGAGTGTCACTCAGATGGATGGTTGGTCCTTCTAGTCAGTGATTGGTGTGTTTCTGTGTCATTCAGATGGAGGGTTCGTCCTTCAAGTTTGCCTTCTACGGAGAAGGTTACACTGAGGGACAGGACCCCAGCCAGGGACGACCCAATGCTAAGATCCGCACACTAGTCCAAGGACCAGGTACTTGAACACTCAAAAACGTACTAGTCCAAGCCCTCCACGTAATCTGCCGCCGCTGGGGTTAACACAATGCTTCTCTCCCTGTTTCAGAGGCGGGCTACGTGGCCACGCCAATCGCCATGGTACAGGCCGCTATCACCATCCTGAACGAGCCCACAGCCCTCCCCAAGAAGTGAGTTCACACACGCAGGGTAGTGTTTGTGCGGCTATTGTATTACATCTGATGCATGTTATCTCAACCTCCTCTCTCTTTAGGGGAGGTGTGTACACCCCAGGAGCAACCTTTGCCAAAACTAAGCTGGTGGAGCGTCTCAACAAGCATGGCATCCAGTTCTCTGTCATCTAATGTGTGACCCCTGACCCCCATGTCATCAGCACTTATCACTAGATGGTCATGCTGCAAAGTGAAACTTGGCTAGCGGCAACATTTAGTTAATCAGGGTTAGGTCTAAGGTTACGTTTCAGTGTTTAACATCTGATTTTTTTTTGGGGGGGGGGGTTCCTTTCAACTTTGCAACATGGCCCAATAATGAAGACCTTCTGCTTGTCTGTGACTAGTTTTTAAAGAGACAGTTTCCTTCTTGTTAAATAATGGTGCCCCCGCTCTAACTCGCCAATGGATGTGCAGTTTGTCATGGCTCAGTAGATTAATTCCTGTGAGTGCCTGTTTCTCTCAAAAAAAAGCTTGACTGCATTATGATGCTTCTGTCCTTCCTCTGATCAATACTTGTTTAATTTCCAAGCACTGTCTGAAACCTACCTTACTTCAAGAGGATCAGAAATTCCTCCTTTGAACGATGGTGTGCTGTAATCAAATATAGTTTAGCAGGATCTGTTTCAGGAATGATCAACAAAGTAGTGCTTGCTGCTTGTTAAATGGTTGTTTGGGTACTACATACACACAAAGCTGGGATGATCCTTCCCACAACTTTGCAGTGTCTTCTGTGATTCACTGAGCGAGTGTTGGACAGGTTCTGTTCTCCTAGGGCTGTAGGTCTTCTCTACTTGGCTGAATAAAACCCAACACTACTGAAATAAACTAGCCTCGTGTCTGATTCCTCACTTGACCAGTCAGTTTAGTTTCACAGAGGTCCCGGTCTGACAACTCTAAAGGGGGGATTAAATCCGTATTGCAGAAGATCTGCAATAAAAAATGAAGGTGATTTCAGATTGAGCCGACGTGCAGCGTTTGCCGCGAATGCAGTCTCCGCAAACACTGGAACATTGGCTTTATTTTGGCTCTACAGTTAATATTTGATGTAGTTGGCTCAGAACTATTTCAAGTGTTGAGGTATATTGAAATGTAAAGCAGTGTTGATGGACGTATGTCCATTTAAATACTTGAATGTGCATGCTGGAAATGGTTAGAGTCTGGGAAAGAAGAGACCAGACGTCCGAATTGAAAACGGTTAACAATCTTTATTACAATCATCACCCTTCGGTTGTGCCATTCAGATTCAATCGGGTGATTACCGGCATAAAAGGGCCATTATGGCATACTGGTAAAACATGAGCCTATCATAATTAAAACAAAGATGGAAAGAAAACAGGCTAATACACCATTTAACATTACTGCATGAGAAATTAGCGAATGAACTTAAATGGGTGGTATAGCTTCAGTTCGGTGTGGTTTGAGGTAAACAGTCAAATGACTGGCTGGAACAGAGAGATACATAAATCAACTCCGGCTATAAGTGTGTCTGTCATTACACTTGTGTTAATTGCCTCCATCAAAGGGCGGGTGCACTGTTTTAGACACAGGAATAATTTTTGGGTTGACGAACATGCCCAGGTATAGCCTACTTAAGTGATTCGTTTGACAATCATAAACATGCCTGGTTGTGTTACTGCACTATTAAAAGGTAGTACACCTTTACTATTAGGCTCTTGATCTTCAGAAGTACCAGAATCTGCAATACTGCATATTTATATTTCAGGGAACGTATCCAATATGAATTATTTTCCACTTTTGCATATGTGATCTTTGATTATGGCCCATTACCTCCAGTGTAAAGTATATTATACAAGCATACAGTTGGGACTCTACTGCTCTTGTCAAGGCTATCCATGGTTGGGATTTTAATCACTTGACTCCATTAATGGTTTAAGTTCCATGATCGCTCATACACTGTGTGTGTTTTCTTGATGCTCTTTCAAGTTGGATGTGAATGTGAAACCCCTCCCACAGTCAGAGCAATGGTATGGCTTCTCTCCTGTATGTGCTCTACGATGAAGAGTAAAATATGGCGAGGTATTGAAGTGTTTCCCACACTCAGTGCAGTGGTCTGGTTTCTCTCCAGTATGAACTCGCTTATGTACTACTAAGACACTTAATGTTGCAAAACACATCCCCCAGTCAGAGCAGTGATATGGCTTCTCTCCAGTGTGTATCCTCTGGTGTGTTCATGGAGATACATTTCTTCCCACAGTCAGAGCAGTAGTAGGGGTTTTCTCCTGTGTACATGCTGGTGTCTTTTTAGGTTACTGAGCTGAGAGAATGATTTCCCACAGTCAGGACAGTGATAAGGATTTTCTCCTGTGTGCAACCGCTTGTGTGCTGCTAAGGAATTGCGGTGTGCAAATTTCTGGTCACAGTAAGAACAGTAAGGTTTTTCTCCAGTGTGTATGCGCTTGTGACTGATTAGGCTTCCTGAGGTAACACACCTTTTCCCACAGTCAGAGCAGCCATACCTCTTCTCTCCTGTATGTAACATCTGATGTGATTTAAGAGCACTCATTGCTCTGAAATTTTTCCCACATTCAGTGCAGTGATAATGTTTCTCCCCAGTATGTATCTGCTGGTGTCTTGTTAAATGTGCTAATCGAGAAGATCTATGCCCATAGTCAACAGTAATATGGTGTCTCTCCAGTATGTACTCTCTGATGCTTCGCCATATTTCCTGCTTGAGAGAAGCTCTTATTGCAGTCAGAGCAGTGGTAAGGTTTTTCTCCCGTATGAACTCTGTTGTGTATTTTTAATCCAGTTGATGTTTTGAAACTCTTTCCACAGTCAGATTCCACAGTCAGAGCAGGGGTAAGGGCTGTCTCCTGTATGTATACGCTTGTGTACATGCAGGCCTGATAAACCACTGAATCTCTTCCCACACTGGGAGCAGTGGTATGGCTTCTCTCCTGCTCATGTATTTCAGGAATGTTAAACATACAAATTTCTTCTCACGTTGAGAGCAGTTGATCGGTTTCTTGTCTTTGGTTTTCTGATGTTTGGCTTCTCCTGAGGCAGAGTGAGGGTTGGGTCTTTCATCTGTTGAAATGAGAGACTGGGGTAACACAATAGACAACAGCCACACATACCAACCAAACACTTGCACAGGATTTCAGCAAAAACCTGGGTTTATGAAATGGCTATGAATCCATTTGTAATTCCAGAATTGTGGCTGAATATTGTGGTATGTTGCATATTTGAAAATATCCTTAAAGTGCACAGAGCCAATGTTCCCTCTAAGCTGCGCGTAGCTCCCGGGACTGCAGCGCAGAAGAAATATCAGCCCGTGCAGAGAAGAACAAGATTGAACTTCCATTCAACTTTCTGGAGTTTACCCCTTAGTTAATGTTTCCCTTTACTGTGGGAATTGTGATCGAATCAACGCAATGTTAGCCACTTTCAATGCAACATACCGAAACAAAACTCGATGCAAGAGATTGTGTTGTAGGCAGAACGCATGGAGTAGGATTCTATTGCATTGAGACACACACCGGTGCGGCATAAGCGGAGCTGCAGAAGGCCTATATGCAAATAAACCATTTCCATATACGCATCTGTGCCGTTCATTTTGAACTGGACTGTGTTTACCACAGTAGCCTACTTGACCATTGTCTGAAACTAACTCAAAGCAGATACAGCCTGTGTTTCAATTAAACACACTGGAAGTTGCACAGAGTTTTCACAGCGTTCAAGTTTGCACTCAGCAGACCTGAAATTTGCTCAGTGCTGAAGAAATACAATCCCTGATGTCCATTGTTTTCCTGCAGTTTGTCAGGCTTACAGACAGCTTCTTGGGGGGAGGAAAGGAGTGCTGGACTCCACTGTTAGTCAGAACCCAGTTCGGCTTCTCTGGGCTCTGACTGGTCTTCTGTATCCTACAAAACACACCACTAGGCTACAGGCCACACTCATATAATATTTTTCAAAAAACAAGCATATTCCATGAATTGAAACTTTGACTTTTAGGTATAAGATATCTAAATGCATGATGATGTTTTGCATTTATTTAAAGATGTCTTATTGGCCCATTCTCTTCAGAGGACATTTTGTTTTTTTCCAGCCACTTTGTTACATAGATTATTCATACATTTCACACACATTGTACTTCTATACACAGTGTTACATGATAAAATTATTGTTGGATTTACACATTAAATAGATTCAGACATACGTTATACATGATCTGGTGTTTTCGGTCCTAACTGTTACAGTTCATGAGTTTTTAATCCCACCCCCTCAGCTTCTCTCAGCCCATCCCACCTATATCTGTAGACCACCCTCTCTTGATTTCCATGTGCCATGTATTTTAACTGTGCTGTCTTACATGAATTCTGAACCTTTTCCAATCTCAAAAGTATCCACATTCTAAATTAAAAGATAGCTTTATGTACCATCAACACCAAATGTTGACTGGGTTTATTTTGCCCAGGATGTAGAGTCTGGTTGGTTTATGAATAATAACCTGTATCTTCCTGTAGTCTGTCAGGATCACAGACAGCCTCTTGAGAGGGAAGGAGCGTTTGTCTTCTCTATCCTAAAAGAACAAACACACATCGTTACATTAAGATAGGAATATTGAAATAAAAATGTATTTGGTTCTCGGCTTAGGGTATAGTGGCAGGTTTAGGTATGATAGACTAGTTGGGATTATTTACTTTCGTGATCAAACCAGTCTCACTCATTGACGGATACATACACTCAATTGAATGCTTTAAAAGGTCCCTGGGATAAATGTGCCAATTCTGGTTGCATTAAGTCATTAACTATCTTTGCTAAGATGGGTAACTGTCAAATGTAGCATAAATATGGATTTAACCATTTTCACATAAGATAAATATAAAGATTAAAGAGTCTGGTCTCGGTTATCTGCAATTGCTACATTTCTGTCAGAATTTGATATATAAGCACTGATTATTGAAAAATATAACTGATAAATGCTTAGTGATAGAGGAAATTATGGTTGAAATTACTAATTATGTATACATTCCAATCAGAACTGACTAGTCCAAATGCTATAATGTACTGTACATGTGAATTTTCTCTCTTGCTCCCTTTCCCAATTGTATATAATGTAGTCAGGAGGTTAGTAACAATGAAGGTCTGTTCCTTAGTTCATTCAGTTGTACAAATCTCCAGGTGGTGGGAACGGGCCATCTCCAGATTGTCGGGAATGTTGATTTATGCTGACTGGCCTTGACTTCGTGCTGATAACGCGAGGGCTCAAGAGCTAGAGGGGCCCTCTGTTTGTGAAATGGAACGTTTGGAAAACGCTGACGTCATTTTCAGTTTATAACCTGTGGAAATGTGTGTAAGCATTTAGTACTCTCTGGAATTAAACGCTCTTACCTGGCTTTTAAGACTGGTCTCAATCTACTTCATGCATAATTAATGAATTTACAACTCATTAATGAATTAGAAATGAGTGCGAATTGGTTTTGGCAATAAAACATAAAGGAATTTAGAATTCCTCTATCATTAGTTCCACTGTGTAGCCTGAAATATATCTGCAAGCAGCAATGTACGGGGTTCACAACTTGACAAAGGACGAGATGAGTTGGATAACAAAGCAAGAACTATCATGTTCAGTACCGGTTAAAAGTTTACACACCTACCCATTCCAGGGTTCTTTTTTTTAAACAATTTTCTACATTGTCGAATAATAGTGAAGACATCAAAACTATGAAATGACACATGGAATCATGTACTTGTTGGCTGCTTTTGCCTGGTACTGTATCGTCCTTTATGTGCAATTAGTGAAAGCATTATAAGATTAAGTATTCTTTTAGCATTAGCATATGTGCCTCTGTAGGTACAGTGTGGCAATATTTGAATACAGTGAGGCAATATTTGAAATATTTAGCATTAGCGTTACATATGCACAGAATTAGTTAATAGTTTCCTTGTTTTTGAGATATCAATAACATATTTAGTGTGGTTCATCTTAGGGATGTCGGTGATAGCGATGACAAGTTGATAGGCACTGGAGTGAATTTAGTGGTTTAAATGGATACGTAAAATCGGATTATTTTTTCTTTCCCAAACTAAGTTAAGACGTGTACCATGGGCATACATTTTAAATGTGGTGTCATTTGGTCCTGTGGTTCATTAGAATAAGATTTTTTTACAAGTTTTTTTTTAGCATAAAAACATATGTGTTAACATGCATCTACTGGTATAGTGGCCATCAATGCATCAACAAGATTTTCTCAAACACTTTAGGGACTATTGTAATGAGTCCATGAGAAGATTTGATTCTTTTAAACAGCGTTATAGTCCAAAAAGAGAATTGTTAATAGTTTCCTTTTTTATGCCAAACTTAACATAGCGTCAAAGGCATTGCCATGATGAACTATGATAAACTGCATCTAATGTCTTTAATGAAGTGGCAGCTGCGTTCATATTGATCAAGGATGGGCAACTGATGGGGGTAGGGGCCACAAAAAAATTATTGTTACCTTTGGTATGGTCACATGAGATCGGTGGTTACTTAAGGCAAAAACAAAAGTAGGGTGGGTGGATGGATGTCTAACCCGAACCTCTAGCAACCCAAAGGCAGTTGCATTCATATAGATCAAGGATAGGCAACTTTGATGGGGGTGGGGGCCACGAAAAAAAATGTAACTCATGAGAGGCCGCAGGTCTGGGGCGGCAGGGTGGCCTAGTGGTTAGAGCGTTGGACTAGTAACCGAAAGGTTGCAAGATCGAATCCCCGAGCTGACAAGGTAAAAATCTGTCGTTCTACCCCTGAACAAGGCAGTTAAACCTATGGCTGGGGGTAGTATTGAGTAGCTTGGATGAATAAGGTGCCCAGAGTAAACTGCCTGCTACTCAGGCCCAGAAGCTAAAATATGCATATTATAAGTAGATTTGGATAAAAAACACTCTGAAGTTTCTAAAATTGTTTGAATGATGTCTGTGAGTATAACATAACTCATATGGCAGGCAAAAACCAGAGAAAGAATCCGACCAGGAAGTGGGAAATCTGAGGTTTGTAGGTTTGCCTATCCAATATACAGTGTATATGGGCTTCCAGTATACAGTGTCTAAGGCTTCCACTAGATGTCAACAGTCTTTAGAACCTTGTTTGATGCTTCTACTGTGAAAGAGGGAGGAATGAGAGCTGATTGAGTCAGGGGTCTGGCAGAGTGCCACGAGCTCACTCAGGCTCGCCCCCGTGAGAGTTAGCTGCATTTCTACAGACAAAGGAATTCTCGGATTGAAACATTATTTAAGATTTATGTTTAAAACATCCTAAAGATTGATTCTATACATCGTTTGACATGTTTCTACGAACTGTAATGGAATTTTTCTACTTTTCGTCTGGCCCACGCGTCATGAATTTGGATTTTGGAACTAAACGCGTGAACAAAAAGGAGGTATTTGGACATAAATTATGGACTTTATCGAACAAACCAAACATTTACTGTGGTACTGGGATTCCTGGGTGTGCATTATGATGAAGATCATCAAAGGTAAGTGAATATCTATAATGCTATTTCTGACTTCTGTTGACTCCAGAACATGGCGGGTACCTGTATGGCTTGTTTTTGTGTCTGAGCGCTATACTCAGATTATTGCATGGTGTGCTTTTTCCGTAAAGTTTTTAAAAAATCTGACACAGCGGTTGCATTAAACTTCTTATCTAAAGTTCCATGTAAAACACTTGTATCTTTTATCAATGTTTTATGAGTATTTCTGTAAATTGATTTGGCTCTCTGCAAAATCACTGGATGTTTTGGAATCAAAACATTACTGAACGTAACGCGCCAATGTAAACTGAGATTTTTGGATATGTCATGTATTGTCATGTTATGTCTTGTTCCTGTTCTTTCTCTTCACTTCGTTTCCCCCTGCTGGTCGTATTAGGTTACCTTCTCTTCCTTTCCTTCCCCCAGCTGTTCCTCATCTCCTCTAACTACCTCATTTACCCTCTCCCACCTGTTCCCTTTTTCCCTCTGATTAGGTCTCTATTTCTCTCTCTGTTTCTGCTTCTGTCTTTGTCAGATTCTCGTTTGCTTCACCCTTGTCCCGTCCTGTCGTAATCTGCCTCTTCATCAGATGCTACGTGTGATCAGGTACCTCTGTCCTCTACAACCCGCGCCTACCCGGAGAGACCAGCAGTCTGTTGCCGCTAACCCTGCTATTCTCCTCTGCTGCTATAAGGGGACTCTCCTGTAAAGATCAGAGGACTTTATGATTTATTTGTCGCCCTCTCTGCGGGTTGTCTATTTTGTCAATCGATACATCTGAAGAGGATCTATGTCTTCCCTGTGTTTTGACATTAAAAGACTCTGTTTCTGTTAAACCGCTTTTGGGTCCTCACTTACCTGCATAACAGAAGAATCTGACCAAGAATGGACCCAGCGACTTCGGATCCTCTCCACTCAGCCGTCGAGATCCAGGGAGCGATGCTAGGCAGACACGAGCAGGAATTGTCTGCTGCTCGACATGCCGTTGAGACCCTGGCCCGCCCAAGTCTCCGACCTCTCGAAACAGATTCACCATCTCCGCCTCGATCCACCGGCCACTTCCAGGGCTTCCGAATCTCCGGAGCCCAGAATTAATAACCCGCCGTGTTACTCTGGGGAGCCCACTGAATGCCGCTCATTCCTCACCCAGTGTGATATTGTGTTTTCTCTCCAGCCCAACACTTACTCCAGGGGCACAGCTCGTATCGCCTACGTCATATCTCTCCTTACTGGACGGGCTCGTGAGTGGGGCACTGCAATCTGGGAGGCGAGGGCTGAGTGTACTAACCAGTATCAGGACTTTAAGGAGGAGATGATACGGGTTTTTGATCGTTCTGTTTTTGGGGAAGAAGCTTCCAGGGTCCTGTCTTCCCTATGTCAAGGTAATCGATCCATAACAGATTACTCTATAGAGTTTCGCACTCTTGCTGCCTCCAGTGACTGGAACGAGCCGGCTTTGCTCGCTCGTTTTCTGGAGGGTCTCCGCGGAGGTAAAGGATGAGATTCTCTCCCGGGAGGTTCCTTCCAGCGTGGATTCCTTGATTGAACTCGCTATTCGCATAGAACGACGGGTGGATCTTCGTCACCGAGCTCGTGGAAGGGAGCTCGCGTTATCCGTTGCCCCCCTCTCCGCATCACTACCATCTTCCTCCACTGGCTCGGGTGCTGAGCCTATGCAGCTGGGGGGTATTCGCATCTCGACTAAGGAGAGGGAACGGAGAATCACCAACCGCCTCTGTCTCTATTGCGGTTCCGCTGGTCATTTTGTCACTTCATGTCCAGTAAAAGCCAGAGCTCATCAGTAAGCGGAGGGCTACTGGTGAGCGCTACTACTCAGGTCTCTCCTTCAAGATCCTGTACTACCTTGTCGGTCCATCTACGCTGGACCGGTTCGGCAGCTTCCTGCAGTGCCTTGATAGACTCTGGGGCGGAGGGCTGTTTTATGGACGAAGCCTGGGCTCGGGAACATGACATTCCTCTCAGACGGTTAGGGGAGCCCACGGCCTTGTTCGCTTTGGATGGTAGTCCTCTCCCCAGGATTCAGCGTGAAACGCTACCTTTAACCCTCACTGTCTCTGGTAATCATAGCGAAACCATTTCTTTTTTAATTTTTCGTTCACCTTTTACACCTGTTGTTTTGGGCCATCCCTGGCTAGTGTGTCATAATCCTTCTATTAATTGGTCTAGTAATTCTATCCTCTCCTGGAACGTCTCTTGTCATGTGAAGTGTTTAATGTCTGCTATCCCTCCTGTTTCCTCTGTCTCTTCTTCACAGGAGGAGCCTGGTGATTTGACGGGGGTGCCGGAGGAATATCACGATCTGCGCACGGTGTTCAGTCGGTCCAGGGCCACCTCTCTTCCTCCGCACCGGTCGTATGATTGTAGTATTGATCTCCTTCCGGGAACCACTCCCCCCCCCGGGGTAGACTATACTCTCTGTCGGCTCCCGAACGTAAGGCTCTCGAGGATTATTTGTCTGTAGCTCTCGACGCCGGTACCATAGTTCCCTCCTCCTCTCCCGCCGGAGCGGAGTTTTTTTTTGTTAAGAAGAAGGACGGGTCCCTGCGCCCCTGCATAGATTATCGAGGGCTGAATGACATAACTGTTAAGAATCGTTATCCGCTTCCCCTTATGTCTTCAGCCTTCGAGATCCTGCAGGGAGCCAGGTTTTTCACTAAGTTGGACCTTCGTAACGCTTACCATCTCGTGCGCATCAGGGAGGGGGACGAGTGGAAAACGGCGTTTAACACTCCGTTAGGGCACTTTGAATACCGTGTTCTGCCGTTCGGCCTCGCTAACGCTCCAGCTGTCTTTCAGGCATTAGTGAATGATGTCCTGAGAGACATGCTGAACATCTTTGTTTTCGTTTACCTTGACGATATCCTGATTTTTTTCACCGTCACTCCAGATTCATGTTCAGCACGTACGACGTGTCCTCCAGCGCCTTTTAGAGAATTGTCTTTATGTGAAGGCTGAGAAGTGCTCTTTTCATGCCTCCTCCGTCACATTTCTCGGTTCTGTTATTTCCGCTGAAGGCATTAAGATGGATCCCGCTAAGGTCCAAGCTGTCATCGATTGGCCCGTCCCTAAGTCACGCGTCGAGCTGCAGCGCTTTCTCGGCTTCGCGAATTTCTATCGTCGTTTCATCCGTAATTTCGGTCAGGTGGCAGCTCCTCTCACAGCCCTTACTTCTGTCAAGACGTGCTTTAAGTGGTCCGTTTCTGCCCAGGGAGCTTTTGATCTCCACAAGAAGCGTTTTACATCCGCACCTATCCTTGTTACACCTGACGTCTAGACAGTTCATTGTCGAGGTTGACGCGTCAGAGGTGGGCGTGGGAGCCATTCTTTCCCAGCGCTCCCGTTCTGACGACAAGGTTCACCCTTGCGCGTATTTTTCTCATCGCCTGTCGCCGTCGGAACGTAACTATGATGTGGGAAACCGCGAACTGCTCGCCATCCGCTTAGCCCTAGGTGAATGGCGACAGTGGTTGGAGGGGGCGACCGTTCCTTTTGTCGTTTGGACTGACCATAGGAACCTTGAGTACATCCGTTCTGCCAAACGACTTAATGCGCGTCAGGCTCGTTGGGCGCTGTTTTTCGCTCGTTTCGAGTTCGTAATTTCTTATCGTCCGGGCTCTAAGAACACCAAGCCTGATGCTTTATCCCGTCTCTTCAGTTCTTCAGTAGCCTCCACCGACCCCGAGGGATTCTCCCTGAGGGGCGTGTTGTCGGGTTGACTGTCTGGGGAATTGAGAGGCAGGTAAAGCAAGCACTCACTCACACTCCGTCGCCGCGCGCTTGTCCTAGGAACCTTCTTTTCGTTCCCGTTCCTACTCGTCTGGCCGTTCTTCAGTGGGCTCACTCTGCCAAGTTAGCCGGCCACCCCGGCGTTCGGGGTACGCTTGCTTCTATTCGCCAGCGTTTTTGGTGGCCCACTCAGGAGCGTGACACGCGTCGTTTTGTGGCTGCTTGTTCGGACTGCGCGCAGACTAAGTCCGGTAACTCCCCTCCTGCCGGCCGTCTCAGACCGCTTTCCATTCCCTCTCGACCGTGGTCTCACATCGCCTTAGACTTTATTACCGGACTGCCTTCGTCAGCGGGGAAGACTGTTATTCTAACGGTTGTCGATAGGTTCTCTAAGGCGGCTCATTTTATTCCCCTCGCTAAGCTTCCTTCTGCTAAAGAGACGGCACAAATCATCATTGAGAATGTTTTCAGAATTCATGGCCTTCCGTCAGACGTCGTTTCGGACAGGGGTCCGCAATTCACGTCTCAATTTTGGAGGGAGTTTTGCCGTTTGATTGGGGCTTCCGTCAGTCTCTCTTCCGGCTTTCACCCCCAGTCTAACGGTCAAGCAGAACGGGCCAATCAGACTATTGGTCGCATCTTACGCAGTCTTTCTT
Source organism: Oncorhynchus nerka (assembly GCF_034236695.1). Taxonomy (NCBI): domain Eukaryota; kingdom Metazoa; phylum Chordata; class Actinopteri; order Salmoniformes; family Salmonidae; genus Oncorhynchus; species Oncorhynchus nerka. The sequence goes on from NC_088407.1 coordinate 51,849,863, forward strand.
TTCGTAACCCTGCGTCTTGGGCAGAACAGCTCCCCTGGGCAGAATATGCTCACAACTCGCTTCCTTCGTCTGCGACCGGGCTATCTCCTTTTCAGAGTAGCCTCAGGTACCAGCCTCCTCTGTTCTCGTCTCAGCTCGCGTCCCCTCCGCTCAGGCTTTTGTCCAACGTTGTGAGCGCACCTGGAAGAGGGTCAGGTCTGCACTTTGCCGTTATAGGGCGCAGACTGTGAGAGCCGCTAATAAGCGTAGGACTAAGAGTCCTAGATATTGTCGCGGTCAGAGAGTATGGCTCTCCACTCAAAACCTTCCCCTTAAGACAGCTTCTCGCAAGTTGACCCCGCGGTTCATTGGTCCGTTCCGTATTTCTCAGGTCATTAATCCTGTCGCAGTGCGACTTCTTCTTCCGCGACATCTTCCTCGCGTCCACCCGGTCTTCCATGTCTCCTGTGTTAAGCCCTTTCTTCGCGCCCCCGTTCGTCTTCCCCCCCCCCCCCCCATCCTCCCATCAGTACCTAGTGGATTGGGAGGGGTACGGTCCTGAGGAAAGGAGTTGGGTTCCATCTCGGGACGTGCTGGACCGTTCGCTGATCGATGATTTCCTCCGTTGCCGCCAGGTTTCCTCCTCAAGTGCGCCAGGAGGCGCTCGGTGAGTGGGGGGGTACTGTCATGTTATGTCTTGTTCCTGTTCTTTCTCTTCACTTCGTTTCCCCCTGCTGGTCGTATTAGGTTACCTTCTCTTCCTTTCCTTCCCCAGCTGTTCCTCATCTCCTCTAACTACCTTGTTTACCCTCTCCCACCTGTTCCCTTTTTCCCTCTGATTAGGTCTCTATTTCTCTCTCTGTTTCTGCTTCTGTCTTTGTCAGATTCTCGTTTGCTTCACCCTTGTCCCGTCCTGTCGTAATCTGCCTCTTCATCAGATGCTACGTGTGATCAGGTACCTCTGTCCTCTACAACCCGCGCCTACCCGGAGAGACCAGCAGTCTGTTGCCGCTAACCCTGCTATTCTCCTCTGCTGCTAGAAGGGGACTCTCCTGTAAAGATCAGAGGACTTTATGATTTATTTGTCGCCCTCTCTGCGGGTTGTCTATTTTGTCAATCGATACATCTGAAGAGGATCTATGTCTTCCCTGTGTTTTGACATTAAAAGACTCTGTTTCTGTTAAACCGCTTTTGGGTCCTCACTCACCTGCATAACAGGATATAAATATGAACTTTATCAAACAAAACATATAGTGGAGCAAAAAAGTATTTAGTCAGCCACCAATTGTGCAAGTTCTCCTACTTAAAAAGATGAGAGAGGCCTGTAATTTTCATCATAGGTACACTTCAACTATGACAGACAATCTTTGGAGGGAGTTGAAAGTCCGTGTAGCCCAGCAACAGCCCCAAAACATCATTGCTCTAGAGGAGATGGATGCATGGAGGAATGGGCCAAAATACCAGCAACAGTGTGTGAAAACCTTGTGAAGACTTACAGAAAATGTTTGACCTCTGTCATTGCCAACAAAGGGTATATAACAAAGTATTGAGAAACTTTTGTTATTTACCAAATACTTATTTTCCACCATAATTTAAAAAATAAATTCATTAAAAATCCTACAATGTGATTTTCTGGAACTTTTTTTTTCTAATTTTGTCTGTCAAATACTTTTTTGCCCCACTGTAAATGCCATTTATATAAATCATACGTATTATTATCATACAATACTACACAATTCCCATTAAATGTTTACATGTATAATTAGTTTGTTGTAGGAAGGCTGTTTTTTAAATGTATTTGTCTTAGAAAAGAATGTTTTCAGTAAGTTTCTCTCTGCTTAACCCCATGCCTCACCCACACACATGCTCACATATACACACACAGACAGAGACAGAGCCTGATATTTCATTAAAAGGTCAATTACATTTTAAAACCCTTTATTTCCCCTTTATTAACATATTACTATTATTAAAAGTTACCATGCAATATTAAACTATACCTGTTAGTTTTTTTTACTAAACCTTTATAAATATCATACATATTATTATCACACATTACTACAAAATATATATTTTAAATGTATAATTACTTTCAATTGTTGGAAAGACAGATCTTTTCATGTCTTAGAAAAGAAGACCTCTGGAAGGGTTCTCTCTCTCTCATAACCTGACACCAGGCCTCACACACACACACCCCCCCCCAAGGGGGGCGAGAGACAGAGAGAGACAGCGATTTCATTGATTGACGGTAAATCATAATACACCTAGAATTGGTCTAGGAGCCATGTTTTCTGTAGTTTTCTGTGGTGTCATATGACAAGTCTAACACCTGCTTATACTCATTCATACCTACCCTGGAAATTACTTTTTCATATACACGATCCCTAAACAGCAGATCCATAAGTTCACTACAACATTGTCCCACTGTTTCACATTTTCTTTCAGTTCAAAAAGGTCACGACACATCAATCACCAGGACAGCTTTATTGCAAACACATGCGTTACCCAAAGCAGCTGCACTATCAGGTTACATAAGCACTCACTCGATAGCGTGAAAACATCTGGACAGGATGGAAATAGCATGAAAACTTCTGGACAGGATGGAAATAGCATGAGAACATCCAGACAGGATGTACATAAATGGGCATAACCACGTGACACATAAAATAGGTCATCAATCACTTTCGGACACATGTCGTCTATTGTATTCTCTCTAATGCTGCTATTAAAAACATTTATGGTGAAAGTTCTCTTCATGCGCTGCTTATGTATGCCAGTTAGGCTCTACACCCCTTGTAAAGCGGATTAATGTGTTACATTTTAAGAAGTTATTTGGCCACTTTAGTTGTGATACAAGCCTTATCAAAACATATAGGCCTATGGGCTAGGCTACATGAAGTGTGCGACTATGATTAGAAAAAGTTGCAAAATAAAATAGGCTTTGTTTCTTGGCTTACACTTGGCATCATTCCCAAGAGATAATCTACTGTGCATTCAGAACCCTTGACTTTTCACATTGTTACGTTACAGCCTTAATTTAAAATAGATTAAATAAATAAAACAGCAATCAACACACAATACCCCATAATGACAAAGTCAAAACAGGTTTAGAAATGTGTGCAAATGTATTAAAAATAAGAAATTCCTTATTCATATAGGTATTCAGACCCTTTGCTATGAGACTTGAAATTAAGCTCAGGTGCATCCTGTGTCCATTGATCAACCTTGAGATGTTTATACATGTAAGGGTTTTCTTCCTCTTCATCTGAAACAAACACCCACAAACAAACAGTGAAACCCAGGCTACCTAAGTATGATTCTCAATCAGAAACAACTAATGACACCTGCCTCTGATTGAGAACCATACTAGGCCGAAACATACAAATCCCAAAATCACAGAAAAAACAAACATAGACTGCCCACCCCAACTCACGCCCTGACCATACTAAATAATGACAAAACAACAGAAATAAAGGTCAGAACGTGACAATACAACTTAATTGGAGTCCACCTGTGGCAAATGCAGTTGGTGGGACATGATCTGGAAAGGCACACACCTGTCTATATAAGGTCCCTTAGTTGACAGTGCATGTCAGAGCAAAAACCAAACCATGAGATTGAAGGAATTGTCTATAGAGCTCCGAGACAGGATTGTGTCGAGGGCACAGATCTGGGGAAGGGTACCAAAAAAATGATTCGGCATTGAAGGTACCCAAGAACACCATAGCCTCCATCATTCTTTAATGGAAGAAGTTTGGAACCACCAAGACTCTTGCTAGAGCTGGCCATCCGACCAAACTGAGCAATCGGTGGAGAAAGGCCTTGGTCAGGGAGGTGACCAAGAACCCGATGGTCACTCTGACAGAGCTCTAGAGTTCCTCTGTGGCAATGGGAGAACATTCCAAAAGGACAACCATCTCTGCACCACTATACCAATCAGGCCTTTATGGTACAGTGGCCAGACGGAAGCCACTCCTCAGTAAAAGGCACATGACAGCCCGCTTGCAGTTTGCCAAAAGGCACCTAAAGACTTTGACCATGAGAAACAAGATTCTCTCGTCTGATGAAACCAAGATTAAACCCTTTGGCCTGAATGCCAAGCATCACATCTGGAGGAAACCTTGCACCATCCCTACAGTGAAGCATGGTGGTGGCAGCATCATGCTGTGGGGATGTTTTTCAGTGGCAGGGACTGGGAAACTCACCAGGATCGAGGCAAAGATGGGGCAAAGTACAAAGAGATCCTTGATGAAAACTTGCTCCAGGGCACTCAGGACCTCAGACTGGGGGCGAAGGTTCACCTTCCAACACGACAACGAACCTAAGCACACAGCCAAGACACACAGCCAACGCAGGAGCGTGCAAAGCTGTCATCAAGGCAAAGGATGGCTATTTGAAGAATCTCAAATATTAAATATATTTTGATTTAACACGTTTTTGGTTATTACATGATTCCGTATGTGTTATTTTGTAGTTTGGATGTCTTCACTATTATTCTACAATGTAGAAAATAGTAAATAATAAAGAAAAACCCTTGAATAAGTAGGTGTTCTAAGACTTTTGACCAGTACTGTATGTGTGAAATGTGTTTTGATTTAGAATGGACCATTATCATGCACCTGTCTGGAAACGGGGAAAAAAATACATGTCATCTATGCACTTAAATAACAAATGAAGGACCCTATTCCCGTGGTTCATTTTCATGCCAGCAAGGTAGGATATACTCATGTTTGCTTACCGCCCAAATAGGTCCACAGACGATGCAATCTCATCCACACTGCACACTGCCCTAACCCATCTGGACAAGAGGAATACCTATGTGAGAATGCTGTTCATCGACTACAGCTCGGCATTCAACACCATAGTACCCTCCAAGCTCGTCATCAAGCTCGAGACCCTGGGTCTCGACCCCGCCCTGTGCAACTGGGTACTGGACTTCCTGACGGGCCGCCCCCAGGTGGTGAGGGTAGGCAACAACATCTCCACCCCGCTGATCCTCAACACTGGGGCCCCACAAGGGTGCATTCTGAGCCCTCTCCTGTACTCCCTGTTCACCCACGACTGTGTGGCCTCGCACGCCTCCAACTCAATCATCAAGTTAGCGGACGACACAACAGTGGTAGGCTTGATTACCAACAACGACGAGACGGCCTACAGGGAGGAGGTGAGGGCCCTCGGAGTGTGGTGTCAGGAAAATAACCTCACACTCAACGTCAACAAAACTAAGGAGATGATTGTGGACTTCAGGAAACAGCAGAGGGAACACCCCCCTATCCACATCGATGGAACAGTAGTGGAGAGGGTAGCAAGTTTTATGTTCCTCGGCATACACATCACAGACAAACTGAATTGGTCCACTCACACAGACAGCATCGTGAAGAAGGCGCAGCAGCGCCTCTTCAACCTCAGGAGGCTGAAGAAATTCGGCTTGTCACCAAAAGCACTCACAAACTTCTACAGATGCACAATCGAGAGCATCCTGGCGGGCTGTATCACCGCCTGGTACGGCAACTGCTCCGCCCACAACCGTAAGGCTCTCCAGAGGGTAGTGAGGTCTGCACAACGCATCACCGGGGGCAAACTACCTGCCCTCCAGGACACCTACACCACCAGATGTTACAGGAAGGCCATAAAGATCATCAAGGACAACAACCACCCGAGCCACTGCCTGTTCACCCTGCTATCATCCAGAAGGCGAGGTCAGTACAGGTGCATCAAAGCTGGGACCGAGAGACTGAAAAACAGCTTCTATCTCAAGGCCATCAGACTGTTAAACAGCCACCACTAACATTGAGTGGCTGCTGCCAACACACTGACACTGACACTGACTCAACTCCAGCCACTTTAATAATGGGAATTGATTGGAAATGATGTAAAATATATCACTAGCCACTTTAAACAATGCTACCTAATATAATGTTACATACCCTACATTATTCATCTCATATGCATACGTATATACTGTACTCTATATCATCTACTGCATCCTTATGTAATACATGTATCACTAGCCACTTTAACTATGCCACTTTGTTTACATACTCATCTCATATGTATATACTGTACTCGATACCATCTACTGTATCTTGCCTATGCTGCTCTGTACCATCACTCATTCATATATCTTTATGTACATATTCTTTATCCCCTTACACTGTGTATAAGACAGTAGTTTTGGAATTGTTAGTTAGATTACTTGTTGGTTATTACTGCATTGTCGGAACTAGAAGCACAAGCATTTTGCTACACTCGCATTAACATCTGCTAACCATGTGTATGTGACAAATACAATTTGATTTGATGTTGTAAAGATAAGCAATGCACTTAATTATGGAAAGTTGAGAAATATAGTAGGCCTAGCCTATAGAAAGCTGATGGGATCCTCCTATTTTTAACAGAAGTCATCACAATTGCATAGCCTATGGAAATGTCGTGCAACTTGAGCTCATAGGCTCTCATGAAGTGTTTGATTAGATTTTCAATTACATTTGGATTGATGTCAGAGTGATTTAGAGGGACAATAGAGTGCTGAGCACCAGGCAGTTATCAAGTGTGGTAGGCTACTAATTACCTTCAGCAGCATCAGAGCTTAGAGAAGCCTAATTACCATGACTAAACGGTCACGTGGAATTTGGTGTGTGAGTGATCTATTATTTAAGTGTGTAATATTACTCTCTCAATGTATAACATTCCACTCAATGTATACCAAAGTAACAAAAATTGAACGTTTCGTACTGCAACAGTTATGAAAGACAATGACATCCAATTTTTAGGCAATTATTAATATTATGTGTTACATAGTGTGCATCTGTAAAAACTTTATGTAATAGATCCTCTCTCTCTCTCTCTCTCTCTGGCTATGAAAAATACAAAACTGTCAAAGCTGTTGAAGGATGAGGACCAAGGTGCAGCGTGGTGAGTGTACATTTTCTTTATTTTAAGCAAAATGACACCAAACAATACAACAAACACTACAAAAACAAACCGTGACGCTCACAAGCAAAGTGCTCTAAGCAGAGACAACCTCCCACACACACAGGTGGGAAAAGGGTACTTAAGTATGGTTCCCAATCAGAGACAACGATAGACAGCTGTCCCTGATTGAGAACCATAGAAAACATAGAACACAAAACATAGAATGCCCACCCCAACTCACGCCCTGACCAAACCAAAACAGAGACATAAAAAGGATCTCTAAGGTCAGGGCGTGACAAAGACATGACATTGATTCCTGTTGATCATTTTCCCACTCTACATCCACCCTGGTTATTATATGACCATGATGGTTATCTACGAAGGTTGGAACATCTTGAATAGCAATAAGGGGCACATGTACACTTAAATGTCCACTCAGCATAGCCCTCAGAGCATGGTTCCTCTCTAGTTTTAATCCTAGGTTTTTGACTTCTAGGGAGTGTTTCCTAGACTGTGCTTCGGCATATGCATTGATGGGTCTTAGATTTTAAGACTGGGTATTGTGGTGGAATATTGACTCAAATATAACACTCTTACTAGAACTTGTGAATTCAAAATAGACTTTATTACAAACGTAATAAAGCCGAGCCCCTCCATGGAAAATGTCCTCCGGCACCCCGTAGTGCCGAAAGACATGGGTGAATAATGCCTCCGCAGTCTGTAGGGCTGTAGGGATACCGGGCAACGGGAGGAGACGGCAGGACTTAGAGAACCGATCCACAATCACTAGAACCGTGGTGTTCCCCTGAGACGGCGGAAGATCGGTCAGGAAATCTATGGACAGATGTAGCTTCCCTCTAGGAAGGTGCCTAGGAGCCTTACTCTGAGCGCACACTGAACAGGAGGAGACATAACCCTTAACGTCCTTAGCCAACGTAGGCCACCAATACCTATGTGTGTCATTCAGAGGGTGAATGGGCAAGACCAAAGATTTAAGTCCCTTTGAACAGAGTATGGTGGTATGTGCCAGGCGCACCGGTTTGGGTCAAGAACTGCAATGCTGTTGGGTTTTTCACGCTCAACAGTTTTCCCTGAGTATCAACAATGGTCCACCACCAAGGGGGGGAACTCAATAGGAAGGTGTTCTTAATGTTTTGTTCACTCAGTGTAGATCAATCCCTAGCATATACTTCCATTTGCATGTGTACTGATACTGTAAATACACAAATTATATTAATGTTATCTACAATATATTATAATACCGTAAGCCTTCCTGCTGCAGGGGCATTTCCTCCTACAATTTTGAGCTGATTTTCTTCACTTTAGCAATATTTTGTATCTTTGTTCATTTTAATTGTAATTGTGTTTGAAATGGTACTGTTACTACAGGAGATGATGCTATCATAAAGCATTTGATGTAAGTATGTAGGACAATTACCCATAATGCTCACTGACTGAACATTCAAAATTACCATGGCAATTATTGACGCATTCACATGCTTTCGGAAACTTGGAACCTCAGAGTTAAAATGAATGTACGTTATTAGCGTAGAGCTTCCTACTGGTTGATTCTGATACTTCACAAGTGGGAAACCTGAAATCCTCATTCCATAACGAGTTAGCGAGTCAGAGAGTCAGAAATGTCGGAATTTCCTAGTTCCGACTTGAAGGGCCTTCTATGATGTAGGGCAGGTCAGTAACCAAATTATTTTACTGTCCCCAGTCGCACACAGACTTTTATGGTCACACAAGTTGCCACCGGTGAATTCAAAATGAGTAGCCTAACAATTATTTACGTGGCCCCAGGTACATTTGCAACCAAATTATTTTTGTGTGAGAAATCAATAATAGTTGCACACATAGGGTAACCGTGAGCAATTGACAGTGAGCAATGAGCAAGATAACCATAGACGGGAAGTTGACAATGGATTATTATTAGTGTAAATAAATTGTATTTCTATGGTTGCAGTCCTCAAAGATTGAATTGCATTGAATTGAATTAATCAGATCCAATGATTTACCGCCCGTAGGGTGGGGTAAAGCTAGTCATCATTATTATAATCACCATCTCAATCATTATCACCATACCATCATAGACTTATTCTTCTGTATCTGAGACTCATCTGACACTACCTTAGATATGGCAGTCTGCAACTCAATACACTGCCCCTGCATGGTGTTCAGCGTCCCCTGCATGTGGTTAATCGACTGCTTAACATCGTTCAGCAGGATCTGAATCTCAAGCCTGCAGGAAATCAGGTGGTTCAACATACTGAGATGACGAGAGGCTTCAGACCATGTCCATTGGACCATCTTTAGGATTCTTTCCCACTTAACACCAATCTTATTAGGAATGTAACTGTGTGCAGAAGATGTTACTATAGTGTTATTTAGAAGAAGAAAAGTGTACTTTGTCAGGCGCCAAAAGGATGACGGGATGTCTCCCTGCTCCAGTGAGCTCTGCTGACAGGTCTTGATCACTGTTGGGAGGAACGGGAGCCAAATTAGAGGAAAAATATCTATGGTTGTTCAGCAATGAAACATTCATGGCATGATGGGATTTGTCCTTCCCCGTGAAAAGAATAACAGCAGCTGGGGTTTACTTTCTCACTTTTAGATAATGTAATACAATCTTTAAACCCATCAGAAGTGTAGTGCTTACCTCCATGAAAATATTCAGCCCTGTTATTTTGGGCTGCATTGTCCCAATGTTGACCACTAGTTCCAACTTGTGATGAGAAGGTCTTGATGAAACGATCAAGTCAACATTTTGTTAGACATTTCAGAGATAGCATTAACAATTGTACATGAGACAGTGCTTCCAGATATTGAGGTATCTTCCTTCTGAGGTATGTAAAAAAAAATCTGGTGTGTGAGTACTCACATGAAAGGTATCCATGATTCTTGATTAAGCCAATCATGTATGTGATTACCATCCTATGGGTCAGGAGCTGGAATTATTGCTACACAGCTTTCAGGAGACTTTATGTCTTGGGCCTGGATGAATCATTGAAATACAAGTAATAATGTGAATTTGTGATGCATAATTGCCATTGTAATTTGGAATATTCCATCAAAGTTATTTTTTTGACAGTCAAAACAACTAACTAACTCTTACGATTAATCACTTGACTTGAGTAATTTGAGTTAACGGAAATAGCTACTTTATATTCTGACCTAGACACTGATTTGTGCAATGCCTAATGCATAATATATGCATGTTATTGGCTCATCGTGGTATATAGCCGAGGGTCTCATAGTCCAAAAACAGCATTGGCCATTGGACTGCTCAGTCAAAACAACAAATTTACGATTAATCACTTGACTGGAGTAACTTGAGTTCGGGAAACTAAAACATTAAAAGTAGGCTATAGCTTGACGCATATCCTTACCTTGGACAAGCGTATCCAAAAGGCCTAACCAGTCTTGCTTGAAGATACCGTTAAGCAGATAAAAGCGCGGTACGGTTTGAGACACGGTATTGTGAATCTGTCACACTGATATAAAAGCACGTTTTAATTTATGATTTACACTGTAGAATGACCAGCAAGCCAATCAGAATCGAGTTTTAAACAATACCGTGGGTTCCATGGAACGTCACAAACATATTAGGCCACTTTGCGTCACAGATTAAAATCACTGAACATGAGTTTAATAGCTATATTGGCTATATGTACAGTAAATGCACATCGTATTGAATTGAGATTACATCTACTGCACCACTGAAACTATTTAGCCTAATCCTTTGAGGATCATATGTCAAATGTCAGAATCATGGCACATGAAAACATAATGAAATTGGCTGCAGATTATAAAATTCACTGTGACACAATATCCATGTAATTTCAATTAAATTACGTTGAACCAACGTGGAATAAACATTGAATTGATTTATGTGCCCATTGGGAAGTGATCAAATCGAAATGATTGAATACATACAGTATTACAAAGAAAGAGATACAAAAATAGCTTCGAAAGGCTCGAAAAAGTCTAATTTCCCTGGGCCACCCAAAAGAAAAATGTATGTACGCATTACTGTAAATCGTTTTGGATGAAAGCGTCTGCTTTCAAATCTCTGACTCTCACACATATTTACAATCTCGCGATGTTTATTTCTGGCGCTTTCACGTTGCGGGATTTCGTGAAGTAATTGATGCGCAGGAGAGCTCCATGAAATCAGCGACATTAACGGTTCCAAATCGAGCAAAAAGCTTCAAATTAAAAGTCCATCGTTCACAAATTGTGGTATATTTTCTGTTTCAAGATGCGTTCTGTTGAGTTTCTCTGATCTGTGAAAAGTAATTTAGGGTTTCAATATTCTTTATTAAATAATATCTGGAATAATAGTTTAATTTCCTTTCCACTTGATGGCACTATCCCCTATGGTACTCCCTGTCAGGGGTCTGAGGATTCTGAAACAAAATAGTTTAGGTTCTTGAAACGCATCGTTGCGTTGGTAGATGTGCTGTACATTGTTATAAACACTTATTACACTGCTATAGACTTATTATCAATGTCACTCCCTGTTATAAACACATATTACAGTATAAATGATGATCCTGTGTAGAGCATGCCGATCCCACCACCAGGGTTGTGGGTTCGATTCCCGGGGAAACCCATACGTAAAATGTATGGGCAAATGACTGTAAGTCGCTTTGGATGAAAGCATCTGCTAAATGGCATATATTATGATTACATTGTTTAAACAACAGACATACAATATGAAAGTCTATTGCTTTTTCAAATGAATATTTGTGTTGGAACCTGACATCTGTTGGAAAGGCAGCACATGTATCTGTTGAATTACTACCCGATTCAAAAGTAGTGGACAGAAATGTGGGTATACTATAATACAAGTAAAAAATAAAACAATGACAAGCACATCTTGTTCTTTTTGAATTGAGGTTTTATTAAGTCAGGGTACCTTGGTGATCATGGCTACGTGTAACAGCATTGAGATCCCCTCTGGAAACAGAACTGAATTGATTATTACTAAACCAATATACCCTCAACTATACAGACACACAGCAATGTAGTGCTGCTGACCTGGGTTCCAGACCCACTAGGGGAGTCACCCTGCAGACCCACTAAGGGGCGGCACGTAGCCTCAAGTTTAGATCATTGGGCCAGTTACCGAAAGGTTGCTGGCTCAAATACCGGAGCCGACAAAGTGAGAAAATAAGGCACTTGTGGGTGTCTCAGAGGGAGTTGGGATATGCAAAAAAAAAAAACAATTTGTGTAAGTTAAAATGCTCCATCATTCTTGTCAATGCAGGTTCGTAGTGTTGTAATACTGTTGTAATACTGTAGCTACTATTTGACTGGAGTTGGGTCTTGATAGGAGAAACTGAGTAAGGTGTAGTAAAGCCCCTGCCAACCAGGAGCTCTCAACCCTCCTGTTCTAAATCCTCTGTGAACTTCCTGACCTTGAACAAGACCTCCATGTTGACTGTGGGTTGCGTGGTGGATAGTGAGCACAGCATGTCAGACTGGAGGGCAGAGGGACACACACAGAAGACAAACAAAATCATGAGCATGGTTCAGAAATGACACAAATGTGAGAGTCAGTTTGCAATGTTTGTGAGCAGTGTGTCTGTGCTGTGAATGTGTGTTTCTCACCATGCAGATGATGGGCTCCAGCAGCTTGTCGCTAGGCACATCCATCCAGGTCAATTCTATGGCGGCCGGGTCACCTGGCGAGCACGGGGTCAGAAGGTCATCCACCATCAACTGACTGGTGGCACAGGATGTCCCTCGCACCTAGAGTACCATCACAAACAACAAAATATCTTAAAATCTCCTAAATTGTAGAGAAAGAGATACACCTTTAGTGTGCTGTACAAGAGTGGACTTCAATAGAGTTACCATACAGTATTAGTAGAAACTTTTTAAATAAATCACAAATGACTGAAATGACAGTATAGACAGAGAGATAGTCCTATGTGTTCATCTTATTATATTTCTACAATGCCAAAACAGTGTGTATTATTTGCAATGAAACTGTCCCTGTTTGTAAATAATTAACTCTGAGACCTCTGTAGGGATCTGAGCATGGTACTTTCAAGTTAGGCCTACCTTTCCACCCCAGACCGAGTAGGCCTACCTTTCCACCCCAGACCGAGTAGGCCCACCTTTCCACCCCAGACCGAGTAGGCCTACCTTTCCACCCCAGACCGAGTAGGCCTACCTTTCCACTCCAGACCGAGTAGGCCTACTGACGCAGAAAAATGTAAGCTTCAACTGCTGGCTAATCTTCTTCCTTGTCTTAACCCAACGAGAGGTCACAAGTGTTTCCCTAAAAGCTGTCTGGGTTTAAATGTATTTTATTGTACAGAATGTGGATAGCTTAATCGTGTCAGATTAGATTATTTCCAAACGAAACAACAATATCCCAATATGCATCAGAGTCACATCTTTCCCAGTTATTCCTATTTTACAGCTTGTTTCTAGCATTAAGTATCGCGGACCAAAGCGTTGTTATAGATAACTGTATATAATCACATCCGTTTATTTTTCCTCAAAATATTAAACTAACAGTGGGTAGGCCTGTACTTTTTGCCCTTTTCTTTAAGAAAAGGTAGGCCTATGGCATACCCTCTCATACAAACTAACTTCAAGTCTTAACAGACACAGAGGTGGGCTATTTAAAGAGTGCATGGCGGGTGGAGGAATTGACTAACATACCTATGGATATAGCAGCCTATAGCCTAATTTCATCAGTCAAACCGGTAGGCCTACCTCTTATTTCTTAAATAGGAAGAAATAGGCTCCAACACATATCCCTAATTAAAATGAAGACGTTTAAAATGAATGATGTTTACTCCAATTTGCCTACTTTCAGCACCATGAGCTGTCCATTTCCGATTGATTGTGCCGTGGCTGCTGCTTCAAGTTTCAGCACCACAATGTAAGTTACTCGAATCTGACTTCTTGTGAGGTCAATAACTCTGATAAACCTTTTTTGATATCCTCAGAGGACCGTTATTAGCATGTTTTAACCACTCCTTCATTATTACTGAAACACGATTCAAAGTGGTAAATATAAAGATCCAGTCCCCCCAAAAATTGGAGGCCCCTTACACTTCAGTGTTGTGATGCAAAAATGCTAGCAAAATGTATAGCGCATAGAACTAAAAAGGTATTGTTGGACATTATTCATTCTAATCAGACAGGTTTTTTACATGGACAATATATTGGAGATAATATAAAGCAAGTACTGCAACCAATAGAACACTATGAAAAATCAGGGAAACCAGGCCTGCTATTCATAGCTGACTTTTAAAAGGCTTTTCATAAAGTACGACTGGAGTTGATATATTAATGCCTGGAACATTTCAATTTTGGACAATCTCTTAAAAAATCTCTTAAAATCATGTATAGTAACCCTAGGTGTAAAATAGTTGTACGGATGTACGCTGAGAGTCGAGAAGCAAGTTCAGGGAATGAATACATTTAATTAATTAATAAATGAACAAAACAAGGAACACAAACAGCGCACTGACATGAAACAGCAACAGTGACTAATGGGGGTAGAAACCAGAGGCAGTGACATATAAAGGGCAGGTAATCAAGGAGGTGATGGAGTCCAGGTGAGGGTCATAATGCATGTAACGCTGGTGACAGGTGTGCGCCATAACGAACAGCCTGGTGACCTAGAGGCCGGAGAGGGAGCACATGTGACAATAGTAAATAATGGCTACTTCTCAGAAAACAAGGTTGTCCACTATCGGCATATATATTTATTATTGTCATGGAAATGTTAGCTGTTAAAATCAGATCCAACAATAATATCAAGGTATTAGAAATCCAGGGTTTAAAAACAAAGGTGTCATTGTACGCTGATGATTCATGTTTTCTTTTAAATCCACAACTTGGATCCCTCCACAGCCTCAGAGGATATAAATAGTTTTTTCTTAGCTCTCTGGATTACAACAAAATTATGATAATTGTACCATATTGCTTATTGGATCACAAAAAAATACAACTTTTACATTACCTTGTAGTTTACCAATAAAATGGTCTGATCCAGGATGTGGACATACTCTGTATACATCTCCCAAAAGAAACAAATGATCTCAATACATTTTAATAGAAATTGAACAAAAATAGATAAGATCTTGCGACTATGGAAAGGTAAATACAGCACCTGTCTATTTGTGGAAAAAAATCACCCTGATTTACTCTTTAGTCATATCCCAGTTTACCTATTCGCTTATGCTCTTGCCTACACCTAGCAAACAGTTTTTTATTTATTAATGTCTGACTGCAACCATGAGCTTCTCCATAAAGGCTCTCCATACCTATGATATGAATTTGGGGCTACGGTCGGAGACGATGTCCTCCATAAGGCCATAATGCCCGGAAGACCTGCTGGAATAGTGCCTCAGCGACCTGGAGAGCATTAGGGAAACCAGAGAGGGATGAAACGACAGGATTTAGAAAATCTATCCACAACCACCAAAATGGTGGTGAAACCATCAGAGTGGAATTCAGTGACAAAATCAATGGATAGATAAGACCAGGGACGCTGAGGCACCGGAAGGAGTTTCCCCTGCTGGAGCCGGGGGGATTTGGTCTGAGCACATTCGGGACAGGAGTTGACGTAGCGACTAACGTCCTGCGCCAAAGTAGGCCACCAATACTTCTCGGAGATGGAATGGGTCGTGCGAGAAATACCTTGATGTCAATCAATGACAGCTGTGTGCACCCAGGTCAGCAGCCAATCCCTTATCCCTGTGGGAATGTAGATGCGCTCAGGAGGACAGGTAGTGGGTGTGGGCTCCCTCACCAGAGCCTGGCGGATGTCCACATCTACGTCCCAGACCACAGGGGCTACGACTCGAGAGGAAGGGAT
This sequence comes from Oncorhynchus nerka, assembly GCF_034236695.1. Classification (NCBI taxonomy): domain Eukaryota; kingdom Metazoa; phylum Chordata; class Actinopteri; order Salmoniformes; family Salmonidae; genus Oncorhynchus; species Oncorhynchus nerka. Next base: position 51,865,611 of record NC_088407.1, read on the forward strand.
TGTGGGTGTATTCTGGACAGGATCCTCTCCCAAATTGTAGAGACGGGACAGGGCACCGGCTATGGTATTCTGTTTTTAAACTAAATTATTTTACCTTTATTTAACTAGGCAAGTCAGTTAAGAACAAATTCTTATTTTCAATGATGGCCTAGGAACAGTGGGTTAACTGCGTTGTTCAGGGGCAGAACAACAGATTTGTACCTTGTCAGCTCTGGGATTTGATCTTGCAACCATTCGGTTACTAGTCCAACGCTCTAACCACTAGGCTACACTGCAAGTCAAATCCTGTAAAGAACATGGCCCACCTTGCTTGGAGTGGATTCAGCCTCCTCGCTGTCCGTATGTACTCCAGGTTCCAATGGTCGGTGAGGATGACGAATGGGTCCTTGGTGCCCTCCTGCCAGTGTCTCCACTCATCTAATGCCAACTTCACCGCCGGGAGCTCTCGATCACGACGTTGTAATTTCTCTCTGCAGGGGATAGTTTCTTAGGGTAAGCCACACACGGATACAATTTCTGTGGATTACCTTTTCGTTGAGACAGAACTGCCCCCAGTCCTCCTCCACCACAAAGGTTATCATGGGATCTGGGTGTTTGAGCAATGCGGGTAGGGGAAACGTCACTTTAGTAGGCAGAAGGCTTTGTCAGCTGCTGGACTCCACTCCAACCTTCGGGGACCCCCCTTGAGGAGAGAGGAGTGGCGATGGAGAGGAAGTTCTTGACGAAACGGCGGTAGAAGTTGGCAAACCCCCAAAAACGTTGTAACCCCTTTATGGTGGTTGGGACTGGCCATGACTTGACTGCATCCACCTTCTTGACGTCCATCTTCACTCCTTGCGGGCTGATTTGCTAACAAAGGAAGGAGAAAGACTCCTGATGAAACTGACACTTCTCAGCCTTGACAAACAGGTGGTTTGCCAGGAGGCGTTCCAGGACTACTCAGACGTAGGTGATGTGATCCTCCACGACGGCCGAGTAGACCAGGATGTATACACGACCATATACATTTTCATCCTCGACCATGAGATGGTGAGGTTGTGGTATTAAAGCCAAGGGTGGCGTCGGATGAATGGCACGACAATAGCCCTCAGGATCTCGTCACAGAATCGCTGTTCATTCAAATTGCCATCGATGAAATGCAATTGTGTTTGTTGTCTAAAGCTTATGCCTGCCAATACCATAACCCCACCGCTACCATGGGGCACTCTGTTCACAACATTGACATCAGGAAACTGCTTACCCACACGATGCCATACACGTGGTCTGCAATTGTGAGGCCGTTTGGACATATTGCTAAATTCTCTAAAACTATGGTGGAGGCAGCTTATGGTAGAGAAATTAATCTTTAATTATCGGGCAGCAGCTCTGGTTAACATGACTGCAGTCAGCATGCCATTTGCACGCTCACTCAAAAGACATCTGTGGCATTGTGTTGTGTGACAAATTTGCACATTTTAGAGTGGCTTTTTATTGTCCTCAACACAAGATGCACCTGTGTAACGATCATGCTGTTTCAAATCCATTTTTATTTGTCAAATGCGCCGAATACAACAGGTGTAGACCTTACAGTGAAATGCTTACTTACAAGCCCTTAACCAACAATCCCTAAAGAAGTTAAGAAAAAATAAATGTTAAGTAAAAAATTGATAAGTAAAAAATGTAAAATAAAAGTAACAAATAATTCAACAGCAGCAGTAAAATAACAATAGTAAAATAACAATCAGTGGAGGCTATATACAGGGTGGGGAGTCAATGTGGAGGCTATATACAGGGGGTACAGAGAGTCAATGTGGAGGCTATATACAGGGGGAGGCTATATACCGGTACAGAGTCAATGTGGAGGCTATATACAATGGGGGCTATATACAGGGGGTACTGGTACAGAGTCAATGTGGAGGCTATATACAGGGGTACCAGTACAGAGTCAATGTACTGGTACAGAGGCTATATACAGGGGTACTGGTACAGAGTCAATGTGGAGGCTATATACAGGGGGTACCGGTACAGAGTCAATGTGGAGGCTATATACAGGGGGTACCGGTACAGAGTCAATGTGGAGGCTATACCGGTACAGAGTCAATGGGCTATATACAGGGGGTACCTGGTACAGAGTCAATGTGGAGGCTATATACAGGGGGTACCGGGAGGCTACAGAGTCAATGTGGAGGCTATATACAGGGGTACCGGTACAGAGTCAATGTGGAGGCTATATACAGGGGGTACCGGTACAGAGTCAATGTGGAGGCTATATACAGGGGGTACTGGTACAGAGTCAATGTGGAGGCTATATACAGGGGGTACAGAGTCAATGGGAGGCTATATACAGAGTCAGAGTCAATGTGGAGGCTATATACAGGGGGTACAGAGTCAATGTGGAGGCTATATACAGAGTCAATGTGGAGGCTATATACAGGGGGTACCGGTACAGAGTCAATGTGGAGGTTATATACAGGGGGGTACAGAGTCAATGTGGAGGCTATATACAGAGTCAATGTGGAGGCTATATACAGGGGGTACACAGAGTCAATGTGGAGGCTATATACAGGGGGTACGGTACAGAGTCAATGTGGAGGCTATATACAGGGGGTACCGGTACAGAGTCAATGTGGAGGCTATATACAGGGGGTACCGGTACAGAGTCAATGTGGAGGCTATATACAGGGGGTACCGGTACAGAGTCAATGTGGAGGCTATATACAGGGGGTACCGGTACAGAGTCAATGTGGAGGCTATATACAGGGGTACCGGTACAGAGTCAATGTGGAGGCTATATACAGGGGTACCGGTACAGAGTCAATGTGGAGGCTATATACAGGGGGTACCGGTACAGAGTCAATGTGGAGGCTATATACAGGTCAATGTGGAGGCTATATACAGGGTGTGGAGGCTATATACAGGGGTACAGAGTCAATGTGGAGGCTATATACAGGGGGTACCGGTACAGAGTCAATGTGGAGGCTATATACAGGGGGGTACAGAGTCAATGTGGAGGCTATATACAGGGGGTAGTCAGAGTCAATGTGGAGGCTATATACAGGGGGTACAGAGTCAATGTGGAGGCTATATACAGGTACAGAGTCAATGTGGAGGCTATATACAGGGGGTACCGGTACAGAGTCAATGTGGAGGCTATATACAGGGGGTACCGGTACAGAGTCAATGTACTATATACAGGGGGTACCGGTACAGAGTCAATGTGGAGAGTCAATGTGGAGGCTATATACAGGGGGGTACACAATGGGAGGCTATATACAGGGGGTCGACAGAGTAATATGTACATGTAGGTAGAGATAGAGATAATAAAGAGTCAGAGGCTAGGGGGTAGCAGAGTCAATGTGGAGGCGTAAAAGAGGGGGCTATTACAGGGTAGCAGAGTCAATGTGGAGGCTTTGATTAGCTGTTCAGGAGTCTTATGGCTTGGGGGTACCGTAGAAGTCAATGTTAAGAAGCCTTTTGGGGGTACCTAGACAATTGGCGCTATATACCCGGTAAGAGTCAATTGCCATGAGTCTGTGGAGGCTATATACAGACTAGAGTGGCTGGGGGTAGTCTTTGACAATTTTTAGGGCCTTACTCAATGTGGAGGCTATATACAGGGGTACCGGTACAGAGTCAATGGGGAGGCTGACACTGCTTATATACAGGGGGTACTACAGAGGTCCTGGATGGCCTATATACAGGGGGTACCGGTAGCTTGGCCCCAGTGATGTTCTGGGCCCCTTTGATTACGCAGGAGTCTATCCTCTGGACCTAGACTGCCTTGCAGTCGACTAGGCTGGGTTAGTTGCCATACCAGTGATGCAACCAGTCAAGATGCTACCAGTGATGCAACCAGTCAAGATGCTCTCGAAGGTGCAGCTGTAGAACCTTTTGAGGATCTGAGGACCCATGACAAATTTTTTCAGTCTCCTGAGAGGGAATAGCCTTTGTCATGCCCTCTCCACGACTGTTTAATCAGCTTCTTGGCATACCACACCTGTCAGATGAATGGATTATCTTGGCAAAGGAGAAATGCTCACTGACAGGGATGTAAACAAATTTGTGAGCAAACTTTGAGAGAAATAAACTTTTTGTGTGTATGGAACATTTCTGAGGTCTTATTTCAGCTCATGAAACATGGGACCAGCACTTTACACGTTGCGTTTATTATTTAAATACTGTTCTGTTACCAGTTAAAAACTACTAATACTTCCAGAAACAGCGTTAGTATTGTGTTGTTGTTGCTGTTTTGTACAGGGGACTATAACAAAAAAACTCATTATCATTATAGTATGCAAAATGAAACATTAAATCGATATTTTTTAATTGATTTCTATAATATCTTGTTTATATTTTCAATAAATGTATGTTTAGTAATTTAAAACATTTTTTTGTGGTTTTAAATCACAAAAACGTCCTGTTAACAGGGACTTTCATTTTGAAAAAATATCAAGCGTGATCACGTGACCTCAATGTCGCTAGTTTCACAATGCTGCGCAGTAGCTCGCTTTACATGGAAATGGCGCCCGCGTTGAACTCTAGCAAGAAGACAGTTCTGTAGCTAGCTAGTCTAGATCAGAAGACTTGTTAAAGACACGGTCCTTCATACTATAATATTTGTGGGTTATTGACATTTGTCTTCAAAAACAAAAGGGATTCGGAAGAAAATCGTATTATTATGACAGAGCCGAAGAAGAGTCGCAACCGAAAAGACATTACCGCATTTTAGTACGTCGACAACATCAGACAGGTAACGTTAACGTCTTGCTAGTTGTACAGTTACCGGTAGGTAGCCAACTAGAACAGGTTTTGTATTCTAGCTACGCTGCCAGTTGGTAGAATGGGCGGATTAGCTGTCAAGCACAAGTGAGCAGTACATTTAGCTAAATCGGCTTGTCCCTAAAGTTAGCTAGCTATTTTAGTTAGGTAGCAAACGTTAGGTGGTTAGTTAGGCAGCTAATGTTAGCATAATGCTACCTCATGCGAGGTTTTGATTCACCCGCCTCACAATCATAACGTCAACGTAAGACATATGGAACGTGTCATCAGTGACCTAGTTCGTGTGGTGTGCAAGTTAGATAATCCCCCACCTCACATTTTCCACCAAACAAACAATTTACCTTAACAACACTGTTTAACTTTAGACGTGCTGCAACTAACGTGATGTCTGTGCTTTGGTAGTCTCGCGTTGCCATACCTCCAAAATATGTCGTTGTCACGCCTCCGTTTTAGGGAACGCCTCGATCGTATCGATTATTGGATTTCAGTACAGCAGAAGTACATTAATTCCCAATTTAACGCTGCGTTTTCCTTGAAGTATTGTGTTTCATGCCTCGACCACACCGAAAGTGTTCTCGCGCAAAATGTGACGCAGCATCATCTGGATAAATCTACCCAAAATCGGAAACCGTGGATAGATGGCAGTATTCGCGCAAAACTGAAAGTCGAACCACCGCATTTAACCATGGCAAGGTGACTGGGAATATGGTTGAATACAAACAGTGTAGTTCAACGGGAATATGGTTGAATACAAACAGTGTAGTTCAACGGCTCACACACAAGACGTATCAAATGTTATTGGTCACATACACATGGTTAGCATATGTTAATGCGAGAATAGCAAAATGCTTGTGCTTCTAGTTCCGACCATGCAGTAATATCTAGCAAGTAATCGAACAATTTCACAACAACTACCTTTTACACACAAGTGTAAAGGAATGAATACGAATATGTACATATAAATATATGAATGAGCGATGGCCGAACGGCATAGGCAAGATGCAGTAGAATGTATAGAGTACAGTATATACATATGAGATGAGTAATGTAGGGTATGTAAACATGATGTAAATTGGCATTGTTTAAAGTGACTAGTGATACATTTGACATCCAATTTTTAATTATTAAAGTGGCTAGAGATTTGAGTCAGTATGTTGGCAGCAGCCACTCAATGTTAGTGATGGCTGTTTAACAGTCTGATGGCCTTGAGATAGAAGCTGTTTTTCAGTCTCTCGGTCCCAGCTTTGATGCACCTGTACTGACCTCGCCTTCTGGATGATAGCGGGGGGGGGGGACAGGCAGTGGCTCGGGTGGTTGTTGTCCTTGATGATCTTTTTGGCCTTCCTGTGACATCGGGTGGTTTAGGTGTCCTGGAGGGCAGGTAGTTTGCCCCCCGGTGATGCGTTGTGCAGACCTCACTACCCTCTGGAGAGCCTTCCGGTTGTGGGCGGAGCAGTTGCCGTACCAGGCGGTGATACAGCCAGACAGGATGCTCTCGATTGTGCATCTGTAAAAGTTTGTGAGTGATTTTGGTGATAAGCCAAATTTCTTCAGCCTCCTGAGGTTGAAGAGGCGCTATTGCGCTTTCACCATGCTGTCTGTGTGGGTTGACCATTTCAGTTTGTCCGTGATGTGTACGCCGAGGAACTTCAAACTTTCCACCTTCTCCACTACTGTCCCGTCGATGTGGATAGGGGGGTGCTCCCTCTGCTGTTTCCTGTAGTCCACGATCATCTCCTTTGTTTTGTTGAAGTTCAGTGTGAGGTTATTTTCCTGACACCACACTCCGAGGGCCCTCGCCTCCTCCCTGTAGGTACATTTCGGTAAATTTACCTACATGGAAATTTCCGGAAACTTTCCATGGGAAGTTAAGCCCTGAAATTTTGGAAATATTGTTTAAATTCATCAAAAAAAGTTAGCTTATAACAGTGAACAGTGAACCTTTTTTTGTGGGATACACATAAGGCAATTGTGGCATATTTTGGTTAAACTATCCCCAATTCAATGGAATTGCAACCCTCTGCATACACAGTGCATTCTTCAATCACATGTGCAGCTGATTCTCAAGATCTTGCACACTATTGAGATGCTCTTGAGCCCACGCTACTACACTGTCTGAGCCAAGGACTACATGGGTGAATATATTTTATATGACCTACATTATTCTTTGTTAACTAGTAAATAGTAGCCAACAGCAAAGTGTTTTAAATCATTTTTAACTTGTTAACAATTTATGCTCGTTAGTTTTTGCTACCATGTGGGTTTTTAGCTTGCTGTTAACTGAGTGTTATTTCACCTGTTTCCATACAAGTTTCATTTTAACACATTTATCTCACAAATGAGTTGTTAGATTAAACTGCTTAACTATTTATCTGTACATAGAATTGTATTAGTTATTTTTACTCATTTTTTTCTAATCTTTACAGGAAAATGCCACGGGCACTATCTGATGTGTGAAGACATTTCACTGCAGCTAATGTAGAAGGAAAAGCTCTGTACATTTGCAAATACTGTGCCAAATCATATGTGAAGAATCCAACTTAGATGCAGAATAATCTGGCCAAGTGCATTTAGTTCCCTCAGCACTCCCAACAAGCAACCTCTGACAAAAGTCCCTCTACTTCTAATTCAAGGTGACAATGCTGAATCGGAGACCTTATCGATAGCAACAGCTCATGGTCCTCCTGGAAGCATACGTTTTTTGGACTCAATGGAGGAACGCAGTTAGAGAAATGCTGATGAATGTCTTGCTCGAGCTGTGTATGCAACTGGTTCACCTCTGATGCTCACAGGCAATGAGTATTGGAAGAGATTTCTGAATGTTCTTCGCTCAGAATACACCCCTCCAACCAGACATGCTTTATCTACTCATTTGCTGGATGCAGAGTTCAACAGAGTTCAAGTGAATGTCAAGCAAATCATAGAGAAAGCAGACAGTATTGTAATCATCTCTGATGGGTGGTCAAATGTTTGCGGGCAAGGAATAATTAACTACATCATCTCCACCCCTCAACCAGTATTCTACAAGAGCACAGACACAAGGGACAACAGACACACCGGTCTCTACAATGCAGATGAGCTGAAGGCAGGCTTCAATGACCTTGGACCACAGAAGGTATTTGCATTGGTGACATACAATGCTGCAAACATGAAGGCTGCTTGGTCTAAAGTAGAGAATGTCTAACCTTACATCACACCCATTGGCTGTGCTGCTCATTCATTGAATCTGCTCCTCGAGGACATCATGGCTCTGAAAACAATGGATACACTCTACAAGAGAGCCAAGGAAACAGTTAGGTATGTGACAGGTCATCAAGTTATAGCAAACAAAGTGAGAAGAAAAGGAGCACCACATTGAAGCTTCCCAGCAACACCCGTTGGGGTGGTGTTGTCATGTTTGACAGTCTCCTAGAGGGGAAGGAGTCTCCAAGAAATGGCCATATCACAGTCTGCCGATATGGACAGCCCCATCAAGAGGATGCTCCTGGATGATGTATTTTGGGAGAGAGTGGTAAGCAGCCTGAAACTCCTGAAACCTATAGCAGTAGCTGTTGCACAGATTGAGGGAGACAATGCCATCCTGTCTGATATTCAGACTCCTGCCCTGCCCACTTCACTGTTGCTCCAAACAGAGGAAACTGCCGTTCTGAAATACATCAAAAAGCATGAAGACTTCTGCCTAAAGCCCATACACGCCGCAGCGTACATGTTGGACCCCAAGTATGCTGGCAAGAGCATCCTGTCTGGTGCAGAGATCAACGAGGTCTATGGTGTCATCACTACCGTGTCTCGCCACCTTGGCCTGGATGAGGGCAAGGTTCTTGGCAGTCTGGTGAAGTACACTTCCAAGCAAGGGCTTTGGGATGGAGATGCAATATGGCAGTCGTGCCAACATATCTCATCAGCCACCTGGTGGAAGGGACTTTGTGGATTTGAGGCTCTTTCCTCTGTTGCCTCCATCCCCCAAATCCCACCAACATCAGCCGCATCAGAGCGCAACTGGTCTTTGTTTGGGAACACACAACAAAGCACGCAACAGGCTGACCAATACAAGGGTTGAAAAATTGGTGGCCATCTAGGCAAATTTGAGGCTCTTTGAGCCTATGGTTGGAAAGGGACCGTGGTGGACATTGAGGAGGTCCAGGGAGAAGACATGGAAGCCTGAGAGGAAGACAACCAAAGCTTTAGTCTAGAAACTATCATTCTACACATGTATGTTCAAAATGCTTTTGGGAGATACGAAGGATCACTCAGTATTCCCTTTCCACTGAATATTCCCCAAAATGTGCAACCCTACTCAGCATCAAACACATTTTGTGCTTTAGTTGCTCTTCTCCACTCGGGATGCCTGTTCGTGAATTGTCATCTATCAAAAACAGCGCTCTGACTGATGTGTAGCTACTTTTCTCCAGTACTTTGTGTAGCCAGCCTACTTTTCTCTGTTAAAATACAAGATAAACTTGAAGCTAAACATAAGGAAATACCATTGGTTACATTAGTTTTATAATAAACATTAGAAATGTGATGGCCGTGCATTGTTTTCTGCATAAAGACTTTGCTTTTTCATTTTAAACTCTTATCTGCCAGCTAAAACAGTGTTGCCATCTGATGAGAATTTAAGCTGTTTTCTGCCAAATGTGTTGCGCTACTGTATTTTCTGTCAAGGATGGCTATAGTTGCACGTCCCTGATCACTCTATTAAAGCAAAAAAAAAAAACACTTGACTTTCAATGTGAACCGTGACCCCTGTCAACACACAGCTGGACTCACCTGCTCCCGCTTTCCCCTGTTGTGGTATTGACAAACAAACACGTGGCTGGCTCGCCTGTTCTGGAAACTACGTAAGCTTCCTGATGTTAAGTAATGTGACTGGTGAAATGAAGAACGCAATCTGCTTCATCTCCTAACATTAAGTAAAGGTATTTACTTTAAAAAGTAGCTACAAATATCAAAATGTAGGTATTGTAAAACCATCCTGTGGCTATATCCAGATACCCCTGTATACGGTATATCGCCGAAGCCTAGTGGTATTTGCAATGGTGCCTTGACCTTTGCGTGACACATGGCATGTTATGAAAATCCCAGGCTAGTCTAGTAATTCTTTGGTGAAAGACACTGTTTTGCTCTAGGCCAGACTCATACTTGAATAGAGTTTGGTCAAACGTTGCACTACAGTGGCACAGAAAGCTGTGCTTGCGCTCTGACACTTGTACATTCAAGGGTCACTATTCAACATCTATACAAGGCTCTCTACGATAGGTCCCCAAGATCACATTGTCATGGGGAATGAAGTGGGTTAACCACAGTGAAAAGTTAACACAGAGCAACATGCCATGTAGGAGTGTTTGAATCATCCTCAAAGCTCAAACTTGTACATGATACTGGATGTCAATGGGCTACTATATTCACACCTGTCAACATGTTACTCAGCACCAAGACAAGGACACGTGCACAGACACCCATGCTGGCTGCTGCTGTTACTCCAACAGGCCCAGAGCCCAAACCTTTGACAACTGGGAACCATAACTCTGCTGAAAGACCTCTCTTGTCCCCCCTCCCAATAGCCCCAAAGATAAAAAAAAAAACCTGGTGTAGGCTTACAGAGGGACAGTTTTCACTCTCTTGTTGTCTGATTTGAATTTAGTTGCTAAACCTTGGAGCGTGGTGCTACTGTAGAAAGCAACGAGAACCCTGTAGGTTTTGACGCCCATATGTGCCACATCCACAAAGTTTGGACGATACGAAGTACTCTCTAAAGAATTGCAAAAGTAATGCAATGTTTCATGTTTTGTTTGTGTACGTAACGCTGTCATGTTTTGTGTGCAGTGAGTGAACATGCGTGACCTGGCTGCCCAGGTCACCAGCAGCCTGCTGTGTTTCCCGAAGGTGACTGTCGACGCTCTGGGGGAGGATGAGATCACCCTGGACTCTGTGCTGCGCGGGAAGTTCACCGTCGGTAAGTCGACGTGTGTCTGCACGGCGGTCATCGCTCACCAGCTGACCATGCTGGAGAGGGTGGAAGTATGGCATAGTCACGAATTGGGCCTGTACCGTCGGCACCCTCAATTCCCAAACTTCACAACAACCAAAAAAACGTTTGGGTTTCCTGTCTACGTTTTAGCCATCACCTTTTGCCTGTCTGCTTCCTCCCTACCTCACTGACGTGCTCCCCTCTCCCTTGGCACAGGTCGCAGCGGGCTGGCCTGGCTGGCATGTGGGCCCCAGCTGGAGGTGGTCCATGCGGTGACGGGCGAGCGTCTGTCCGCCTACTGCTTTAGCGGCGAGGGGGAGCACCCCCCAGGCGTGCTGGCGGCCAGGGACTTCTCCTGGCTGAAGAGGACAGGTCTGCTGGTGTGCCTGGAGGAGGCCCAGGGTAGCATGCTGTGTCTCTACGACCTGGGCATCTCCCGAGTGGTCAAGGCCGTGGTCGTACCGGGCAGGGTGAGTGCTCTCATCTTCCTGTCTCTCTCTTTCATATTCTCGCTCACCCTCCACTCCTTTCGCTTTCATCAACCGGTTGATTTGATTGTGACGTCGACTGACTAACTGCTAATGTGTTGATTGGCAGATCACGGCCATCGAGCCCCTGGTGAGTTATGGTGGGGCCAGTGCTAGCACACAGCACCTCCACCAAAGCCTGCGCTGGTTCTTTGGCGTGGCAGCTGTGGTCACGGACCTGGGACACGTCCTCCTGGTGGACCTGTGTCTGGATGACCTGTCCTGCAGCCAGAGCGAGCTGGAGGCCTCAGGTCAGCCTTTGTGTGTGTGTGTGTGCTTAACTTTACATAACCTAAACTGTACTGGCCAGCAGTCCCTCTGAAGGTTGTGTGAGAGTGTTCAATGTGTCTTTGTTTTTTTGTTTTCATCTTTAACCTCCATCCTCTCCAGACCTGGAGGTAGTGACTAAGTCCCCGGCTGAGATCCCCCGGCTGCGCGAGCAGGAGACGCGCCAGGGGAGACACCTCTGTCTGCAGCTGAGCAGCCCCACGGGCACGGGGGCCACGGCCCTGCAGTACATCCCCCGCACCAACCAGCTGGCCGTGGGCTTCTCCGACGGATACCTGCAACTCTGGAACATGAAGACGCTCAAGAAGGAGTGAGTTGACGACCCAGTGGTGACGCGATGGGAAAGCCACAGACTGTGTGGGTTGGTCTGACGGCCTCCTCTGCTGTGTTCTCCCCCAGGTATCACTCCCAGCTAGAGGGCGGAAGGGTGCCAGTGTACGCGTTCACCTTCCAGGAGCCAGAGAACGACCCCCGTAACTGCTGCTACCTGTGGGCTGTCCAGTCTGCCCAGGACAGGTAAGTTGTCCTTCCCTCTCCACCTGCCGGTCTGCCTGCCTGCCTGGGCCGCAAAGCTCGAGGCCTCTTGGAAGGGGTCGTAGTGTGTATTGCACACACCAGATCTGCGTGCAATGTGTATTTCAAAAAGCGTGTGAGGTGTGCTTGTTTTCACTTGCCCGGCACAATGGAACTGGTGGAACAGTTTCAACTCCAATCAGCTGGGCTAGACAATCTGGGCCCTCTCTTTCTAAAATTATCCACCGCAATTGTTGCAACCCCTATTACTAACCTGTTTAACCTCTCTTTCGTATCATCTGAGATCCCCAAAGATTGGAAAGCAGCCGCAGTCATCCCCCTCTTCAAAGGGGGAGACACTTTAGACCCAAACTGTTACAGACCTATAACTATCCTACCCTGCCTTTCTAAGGTCTTCGAACGCCAAGTTAACAAACAGATCACCTACCATTTCAAATCCCACCATACCTTCTCCACTATGCAATCTGGTTTCCGAGCTGGTCATGGGTGCACCTCAGCCACGCTCAAGGTCCTAATCGATATCATAACCGCCATCGACAAAAGACAGTACTGTGCAGCCGTATTCATCGACCTGGCCAAGGCTTTCGACTCTGTCAATCACCACACTCTTATCTGCAGACTCAACAGCCTTGGTTTCTCAATTGACTGCCTCGCCTCGTTCACCAACTACTTCTCAGAGTTCAGTGTTTCAAATCTGAGGGCCTGTTGTACAGACCTCTGGCAGTCTCTATGGGGGAAGCACAGGGTTCAATTCTCGGGCCAACTCTTTTCTTGGTATATGTCAATGATGTTGCTCTTGCTACTGGTGATCATCTGATCCACCTCTACGCAGGCGACACCATTCTGTATACTTCTGGCCCTTCTTTGGACACCTTGTTATCTAACCTCCAGACGAGCTTCAATGCCATACAACTCTCCTTCTGTGGCCTCCAACTGCTCTTAAATGCAAGTAAAACTAAACGCATGCTCTTCAACTGATCGCTGCCCGCACCTACCCGCCTGTCCAGCATCACTACTCTGGACATTTCTGACTTAGAATATGTGGACAACTACAAATCCTAGGTGTCTGGTTAGACTGTAAACTCTCCAGACTCACATTAAACATCTCCAATCCAAAAATGTAATCTAGAATCGGCTTCCGATTTCGGCGATGTCATTTACAAAATGGCCTTTAACATTCTACTCAGCAAATTGGATGCAGTCTATCACAGTGCCATCAGTTTTGTCACCAAAGCCCCATATACTGGCTGGCCCTCGCTTCATATTCGTCGCCGAACCCACTGGCTCCAGGTCATCTATAAGTCTTTGCTAGGTAAAGCCCCGCCTTTTCTCAGCTCACTGGCCACCATAGCAGCACCCACCGTAGCACGCGCTCCAGCAGGTATATTTCACTAGTCACCCCCAAAGCCTCCTTTGGCCGCCTTTCCTTCCAGTTCTCTGCTGCCAATGACTGGAACGAATTGCAAAAATCACTGAAGCTGGAGACTCATATCTCCCTCACTAGCTTTAAGCACCAGCTGTCAGAGCAGCTCACAGATCATTGCACCTGTAAATAGCCCATCTAACTACCTCATCCCCATATTATTATTATTATTATTATTATTATTTTTTGCTCCTTTGCACCCCAGCATCTCTACTTGCACGTTCATCTTCTGCGCATCTCACTTCATTGTTAATTGCTAAATTGTAATTATTGCCTTACCTCCCTAATCTTACGTAATTTGCACACACTGTATATAGATTTTTTTCCTATTGTGTTATGGACTGTACGTTTGTTCATTCCATGTGTAACTCTGTGTTTGTGTCACACTGCTTTTCTTTATCTTGGCCAGGTCACAGTTGTAAATGAGAACTTGTTCTCAACTGGCCTACCTTTTTTAAATAAAGGGGAAATAAAAATAATAGAAAATGTGGGTTCCCAGCCCCTTTGGTGTTCACATGTCTGAGAGGACTAGATAGTGGAAGCTCGGCATTTCACAGCTTGTATGCAAATGCAGCCGTGGTACACTGCGGTCACATCACACTGTTCAACTCAGGATTTGCCTTTATTTTTGCATTAATACCCATGCAGTATTAACCACCTCTTGGAAATACATGACTTGGTGTTTTTGCTGCCCTTTTAATACACCCTCTCTCTCAATTTGCTTTATTGGCATTACATAAACTGTACGTTACCATTCAAAAGGTTGGGGTCACTTAGAAATGTCCCCTGTTTTTGAAAGAGAACCATGTTTTTTTTTTGTCCATTTTAAAATAACATCAAATTGATCAGAAATACATTGTTAAGTGACTTCTGTAGATGGAAACAGCTGATATTTAATGGAATATCTACATAGGCGTACAGAGGCCCATTATCTGAGGCCCACTATGTAGATATTCCATTTAAAAAATCTGCTGTTTCCAGCAACAATAATATTTTACAACATTAACAATGTCTACACTGTATTTTTGATACATTTTATGTTATTTTAATGGACCAAAAAATTTGATTCTCTTTAAAAAACAAGGACATTTCTGAGTGACCCCAAACTTTTGAACGGTAAGTGTACATATTGCCAAAGCGTACTAATTTACAATATTAACATAATTATAATATTGATAATCATCAATATTATCAACGGGACAATAGTAACAGTAATAATCAAGGGTCAAAATAACAATGTTATAGGCCTCGCAGGTTGCGCAGTGGTCTAAGGCACTGCATCGCAGTGTTAGCTGTGCCACCAGAGATTCTGGGTTCGAGCCCAGGCTCTGTCGCGACCGGGAGGCCCATTGGGCGGCGCACAATTGGCCCAGCTTCGGCCGGGTTGGGGAGGGTTTGGCCGCAGGGATATCCTTGTCTCATCGCTCACTAGCGACTCCTGCCGGGCGCAGTGCACGCTGACCAGGTCGCCAGGTGCGCGTTGTTTCCTCCGACACATTGGTGCGGCTGGCTTCCGGGTTGGACGTGCCAAGGACGTGTCAAGAAGCAGTGCGGCTTGGTTGGGTTGTGTTTCGGAGGAAGCATGGCTCTCGACCTTCGACTCTCCCGACTCCGTACGGGAGTTGCAGCGATGAGACAAGACTGTAACTA
Organism: Oncorhynchus nerka; assembly: GCF_034236695.1. NCBI lineage: Eukaryota > Metazoa > Chordata > Actinopteri > Salmoniformes > Salmonidae > Oncorhynchus > Oncorhynchus nerka. The sequence continues at coordinate 51,880,762 of NC_088407.1, forward strand.
CTACCAATTGGTTACCATGGAATTGGGGAGAAAAAGGGGGGTAAAATAATTTCAATAAAAAAATTACATGATTTTTTAAAAATAACAATGGCATAGAGGACAGGTTGTTTGGTCTGTCAGACACTGTCCCTCATTTTATGGCAGGCAGCAATGTTGTGCGCTGCCAACCCACAGCTCTCTGCGTCCTCCCCCAACAGGACGGGTCGTCTATTCTCACCCGAGGTCTTTGAAACCTTGAATAAGGGTTTCAGATTTGGGGAAATTACGCAAATTGTTTTATTTTCATTTTTTAAACATTTTGTTTCTCTCTCTAGTGAGGCGGACGGGGTCAGCCTCCACCTGCTCCAGCTGGCCTTCAGTGAGAGGAAGTGTCTGGCCTCAGGGAAGATATTCTATGAGGTAACCGTAATATCAACAGTCTTCTAGGTTTTTACTTAGCTACCTTCTTAGGCTGAGTTTATTTAAGCAGCCCAAGTTTGTTATTTTTCCCTATTACAGGGAAACGATCAGAATTGGGCTGCCTGTGTAAACACAGCCTTATTGTCTTGATCTATTCTGTGTAATTGGTAAATGGCCCATCTGTTCTGGTCTCTTTCGAGCTCCCAATAGATACAGAATTGTTCACCTCAAGGATCTTATTCTTTCTAAATGAAATAAGGAGCTATTCCCGCGTCCAGCCGCGGATCGCGCTGGGTCCAACTTCTGTTCAATGCCCCCTTTGTTTGGGAAAAACTTAGTGTGGGATGTCACCCGATTGCTTTGGGTCAAGTATTTGGACTGGTAACATGCTTTTAAAGCCCAAAAGCTTGACTGTTTCAAAGTCTCTCTGGAGCTTTCTCAGTCCTAAAGATTGAATTTAGTCACCTGTTATTCCCAATCACAACCATACTTCTTTTTTACTTGGACATATTGAAATGCACCTCGTTGAGACCTTTTAAACGTTCCACCGTTACCTCTCCCTCCCTCCTCCTAGGGTCTGGAGTACTGTGAGGAGCGGTACAGTCAGGAGCTGAGCAGCACCGCCTTCCCCCCCAGGGCTCAGACCACCAACACCCGCCTGCTCAGCTGCCAGACCATTGAGAAGTTCCGACACCACCCAGACCGAGACGAGAGTATGAATGAAGGTACCCTGCCTTCATTTTATCTCAACTCATCCCATCTCTTTCTGTTTAGGATTAGATTGGTGTCTTATTTACCAGAAAATACTCTTTCTCAGTAACCTACCTGGGTGGTATTGACTTACTAGACACCAAACGGAGACCTGAACTTGTCCGTTGCGTATCAATTTTCTACGGTGTGCACTAATGAATCTGACCCTAAGGGGGAAATGAACGAATGTGGTTGTTTGCTTTTTCATTGTGGTCTCTGCTGGTCCTAAGGCTTCCTTCTCTCCTCGTTAGTTGCATCTCCAGACACCAGCGTGTCCATTTTCAGCTGGCAGGTGAAGGCCTATGGACAGGGCAACCCCTCCACCTACATCGGCGTCTTTGACATAAACCGATGGTACCACGCACAGATGCCCGACTCTCTAAGGTAGCATTCAGCCATCGAAATATCCCATCAACAGTCCATATGTAAATGGGACCACGGTTGCCGCCTCAAATTTTGTGTTGTGCCCAACTGCTCATAATGCCAGGTGTTTAATAATCAGATTATTTGTTATTCGTTATCTCACTTATGTTTTCTGCATGTATTTTGACATATATTGTAGATTAGATTTTTACTAACAAGTCTACGTTTTTCGATGTCAATGTGAAATTATTTTCAAATCAGCAATGGTTGAGTTTGTGTGTGTGTGTGTGTCAGAACGGGGGAGTCTCTGCGCAGCTGTCCCTACCTTGCCGTGTGGTCTTTGGACACGGTGGTGGAGATGACGTCGCCCTGCCCCCTGCTGGACATCCTGGTGCACGAGCGCAGCCTGAGCCGTGGCCTGCCCTACACCAGCCCCCCGCCAGAACAATTCTTCAAACCCACCACATACAACTTCGGCAAGTTACACACTTAAATACCCACACGCTGCAAGAGCCTTTAGACCAGGGGTAGGCAACTAGATTCAGGGCTGATTTTGTTGGAGCGGATCATCGGGGGGGACTGAACATAATTATAATAATGTGAACACTGCAAATTGACTAAAACTAAACTCAAAAAAGAGATTTATATGTATTGTTTTACGCAATTTCATACCTATTACAATTTTTTATATTGTGGGAATTCTTGCAAACACCCTTGTTAAAAGAAAATTTGCTTGATTCCTGGTGGTTTTAGTCTTTATTTTATTTTATTTTTTTAATTACCGAAAAATGAAAATCCTACACTAAAGAGCTTTTGCGGGAGGCCAAAATCAATCACTTGTTGGAAGGTTTCGGGCCGCTTGTTGCCGACCCCTGCTTTAAACACCCTCACAGTAAAAGGTTTTATAAAGGAAAAGGCTTCAGTTGAGAAGAGGACTATGTTCAGAGACATTGGTTGCACTGAGTAATTGGAAATACATGTAGCTCTTTGGAGCCATTGAGATCAGTTTTGTAAGTGTCTTTAACGCGCTAAGTAGTTTTTTTTCCCTTGGAACAGATGCAACCTGTTTGCTCAACACTGGCCTCGTGCACCTAACTTGCTCTGGCTATCAGAAAGAGGTGAGTTAACCCTAGTTGTCAGGCACAGTGGATGTTATAATCGGGTGTCACAACACAATTGGCTACACATCCTATTGTCATCCGTAGTCCGTACAGTATCATTTTATCTTAGCAAAAACAGTTAATGTGATTCCTGTCTCAGACTCTGAGCTTCCTGAGGAAGGCTGCTTCCTGCTCCAGTGAAGTCATCTCAAACGGCTACTCCCGCTGCCTGATGTCCGGCCTGCTCTCCTCTCGCCTGGCCGACGTGCAGCCCTCCAGCCTCTCTCAGGTACAGACACCGCCTCTTTTCACAGGTCGCTCCTGTTTGTTCGACCAACTTTCTAGCGCCTAAAAGTTTAGGAACTATGTAATTCCACGTGGATGCATTGCGAGGTCATGGATAAAGCTCTGCGGTGAAGGTTGTTTTGTAAATGGGCCAAACTCTCTCCCTCTCTCTGCTCAGGAGGAGCAGTTGGACGCCATCTTGTCCACGGCGGTAGAGACCAGCTCCCTGGGTCTGATCACTGGCTGTATCAAACAGTGGACCGCTGAAGGTGAGACGACACACACCGACACACTGTTAGTTAGATCATCCCTGGCTGCGTCTCATTACTGCACGGTGGCCTCCTTTCCTCATCTCCTCTACTACATATACACTGATCGGTATACACAGGACAGGTGAAAACAATAATGGTGGAAGCCGGCCCAGAATTTGCTCGCCAAGCCCAGTTCACTCGCATCCGTGCAGATGGAGAGGGAGCCCGTTTAGTTTATTGAGATGTACACCTAGATTGGATTTCTCTAAAGTAACATTGTTGGCCTTAACAGAGCAACCAGGCTCTGCGGTGAACCTGCGCTACATTCTGGAGTGGGCCTGGGACAAGGTGGTTCTCACCAAGGAAGAGCTGGACGGCATATGTGAGTTTTTTTGTTTATTCTTTTTCTTTCCCTGCTACAGTGTATGACACTGGCTGTCAGCACAGCTCTTGTGGAACTGCTTTACATTGGATTATTTAATACTCGCAGCTGCGTATTTGCTTGGTAACTGTAGCAACTTGTGGCTGTGTTTTAGATACTTAAAAAAATAGAATTCTAGAAGCATTTATGGATTTCCAATCTTTTCTTGGCGCAGCAGATTTGGGATATGTTTTCTGACTTCCGTCTTTCCTAAATGCGTTTCTCTGCCCAGGTGCGCCCCTGTTTGACAGCTCGTCTAACTTCACGGACCCCCAGACCCTCCAGCTGCTGCAGCACAGCCAGAGACTACTGGGGAACCTGAGCACCATCTTCCACTGTCTGCTCAGCGAGGCACAGGAACTCACTCAGAGAGGTAAAGCCCGAGGGGCATTGTTGTAGGGGGCAAATGAATTTCAATGGGAAGCTGGGCGGGTGCAAGCGGAGCAGCAACATTTCCAGAGGGAGAGACTGAGGCACACAAGTGCATGTGTCGGTGGCCTCCACTCTTCAACACATTCACACGTCATGAGGTGTCAGAGTTGGGCATCATAGGGATTTTCTGTGTACAGGTTTGCTGGGACTCGTCAATAAGAACCTGGTGTCCAGCCTCATCTCCCAGTACGCACGGGTGGTCCTATGGTTCTGTCGGACCGGTCTCCTGCCTGAGGGCTCCGGTAAGACCGTGTGCTGAAGCAATTCAAACATCTGTCGTGTTGAGGTCAGACCATATTCCAGTGAACCCTTTTTTTGGAGACTAGTCTTCAGACCACTTTCATCATGTACACCAAAAGTAGTTATAGGACACTGTTTTGGATGCAGCCCTAGAGATGTCCACTGGTAACAGATGTATAATAGTGGTAATCCCCAACCAGATGAGGACGCTGTGCAGATCTCCAGGCCATTCTACAGCTACTCAGTTATCCAGAACTACTACACCCTCCGCAGAGAGGAGCTGCAGCAACTGTCCAAGTGAGTGCTGTTCACATCAGGCCGTTTACCTGCAAAGACCTGGTTCAGAACTAACAGTAAAACACCTCGACCCAAGACCGGAGGAGTTTAACTTCAGTTATTTTGTTATGTACAGTAATATTGGATATGAAGATAATTTTGTCTGTGATATTAGTGTCAACGGTCTGTTCTAAGCAATACTGCAAATTAGACTGTTCTGGAAAACTCTTCCGAATTAACCACCTGCGTCTGCTCAGGGGGAAGTGGTGTGCCGATTGCCTGATGATTGACGGCCTGGTCGCCCAATGCGGGGCTCGTTTGGTTGACCTGTGGAAACGGGACGAGGGTGGGACGGGACAGTATCCGCCCCCTACGCTACACGTAAGCGTTTGGTAACCAGGCATACTCACTCACAGCCCAAAAATGGTCACAATCCCACCTTGAGCCGACGCTTTGACTGATGCCAATGAAGTGACATTCCGATGTGGAAATGGGACGACAAAAGCTAAAAGAAACGCAGGTTGTGTTGATCATCTTCTCTCTGCTGTCCACAGGGCCTGCTTGATATTTACCTGCTGGAAAACATTGATGAGACTGCTAAGCACGCCATCGTATCCTGATCTCTGTTTCCCGCCGTCCATCTCATTTGACCACATATTCATATCCGGGAGTTGGTTTAAATTGATTTGTCCAGTCCTTACACTCCTAACCCACATTCACCACACATGCATGCACGCACGCGCACACACTGAATAGTGAGACACGACATCTCCCCCTTCTGTGTGTTTGAGCCTTAACCCCTCCCCTAGGTGATCTACCTGCTGCTGGATGTGATGTACTTTTCTAACAAGAGCGGGGCGTCTGTGGAGTCCTTCCCCAATGCCTTCGCAATCCCCATCGGCCTGGTCAAGCTGGTGCAGGGCCTCTGGCTGCTGGACCACCACGACCACCAGGTACACACACAACAATTGATGAGCATTGTCATACACTCCCATGTGGAATTTGTCATGTACACAGAGTAAACCAAACATTAGGAACACCTTCCGAATATTGAGTTGGACCCTCCTCCCTCCCCCTTTTGCCCTCAGAACAGCCTCAATTTGTCGGGGCAAGATGTCAAAAGCGTTCCACAGGGATGCTGGCTTATGTTGACTCCAATGCCTCCCACGGTTGAGTCAAGTTGGCTGGATGTCCTTTGGGTGGTGGACCATTCTTGATACACACGGGGAAACTGTTGAGTGTGGAAAACCCAGCAGCGTTGCAGGACTTAAAACAAAACCGGTGTGCCTGGCACCTACTTACCCGTCTTCTGTCTTGCCCGTTCATCCTCTGAATGGCACACATACACAATCCATCTCAAGGCTTAAAAATCTATTTAACCCGTCTCCTCCCCTTCATCTAGTCTGGTTTGAAGCGGATTTAATAAGGGAGATAAATAAGGAATCATGTCTTTCACCTGGTCTGTATATGTCATGGAAAGGGCAGGTAGTCTTAATGTTTTGTACCCTCGGCGTATACTGTTATATTTTCTAGAATGATTAGTTGGTAGATAGTTGGTAGTGCTAAAACAGTCCTCCATTTGTCCCCTTTGACCCTTCCAGAACTCCCTGGAGCTTCTCCTGCATCCGGCCACCTCCCCGTCCCTGTGGGGCTGGCAGCACGGCCATGTCCTGCAGGCTCTAATGTGCCAGGGGCAACACGGAGTCGCCCTACGCTACCTCCATGTCATGAAGCCCCCTCTCTCCTCCACTGCTCAGGCCCAACTCTGCCTCTCCGTGTTGCTACACAACAGGTGGGGGTGTGTTTCCTGGCATCCTTGCCAACAGTGACTGCGTTGTGAGTTTTGATAACATAAACGTGTGTGTAATCTCTCCACCTCCCCTCCATGTGTGTAGGTGTCTGGTGGAGGCGTTGGCCTTGCTGAGGCAGCAATCCAACCGTCTGAACGCGGAGGAATTGTTAAGGTTCCTCTATGAGACCTGTCAGGAGCTGGGTCTCATGAAGGAGCTGCTCAAACTGCCCCTGGGCCTCGCTGAACAGGTACGATGCCATGTTCCCCCAGGTTTCCTTTCTGACAGGGTGGCTGAAACCAGGAAGCTAAATTATACTGAACAAAAAATGTAAATGCAACAATTTCAAAGATTTGACTGAGTTACAGTTCATGTAAGGAAATCAGTCAATTGAAATAAATTCATTAGGCCCTAATCTATGGATTTCCCATGACTGGGGATACAGATATACATCTGTTGGTCACAGATACCTTTAAAAAAAAAAAAGTAGGTGCGTGGATCAGAAAACTAGTCAGTATCTGGTGTGACCACCATTTGCCTCATGCAGCGCGACACATCTCCTTCACGTTAAGTTGTTCTGGTTGTTGATTGTGGCCTGTGGAATGTTGTCCCACTCATTTTAAATGGCTATGCGAAATTGCTGGATATTGACGGGACTTGCAACAGTGAGTGCATACATTTTGGTATTGGTGGCCTCAGTGCGAATCAAACCCAGAACCCTGGCGTTGGTAGCTGAATGCTCATCATTAAAAAATTTAAAAAGACAGTTATTGTGTTCAGACGTTGTGCCTATCCTGACCTTGAAGTGTGTGTGTGTGTGTGTGTGTGTGTGTGTAGGAGTGCTTGGAGAGGTTCCTACAGGGTACAGGGGGTCTCCAGAACAGGGAGCTTCTGATGGTGCACTACCTGCAGCAGGCCAACTACGTCCCCGCCCTGCAGCTCAACCACACCCTCAAGATGAACACGGTGGTACGTACACATTTGCATTGAATAAACTTCAAGTAAGTCTGACTCATTAATGCACTTCATCATGCTCAAACATACAACTAGAAATGCTGTATAAAAAAAAATTGGAATGAGAACAATACAAGTGTTAGAAATGAGTCAATCAAGGAGCCCCAACATGGGTTCCGGTTGTGTTGAGACGGCGGTTTGCGTTATTGTGCGGTGTTTCTGTATGTTTCCATAAATGTTTCCATTCTGTTCATACATCGGTTCTCCAGAATGAGAGGGATCCCAAGTTGAAGGAGAGAACCCACACGAGGAACTCTATCCTGGACCAGTACGGGAAAATTCTCCCTCGGGTCCAGAGGAAGCTGGCCACTGAGAGGTCTAAGCCGTACCACCACCCTGCCACCATCCTCAGAGAGGGTACGGGGTCTCACCCAACTTCTAGCTTCTCATTAACTACTCTGTACACACACTTTCGGTGTTCAACGGACAAGAATATGCTTGACTTGGATGTTGGTGGTACTTCTGTTCGGATTCAACCATCATGTGAATTGGAACAGGTGTTTGTGTCACAGCGTTCTATTCTGTGGAACCAACTATGACCTTCAGCCTCTGTTTTGGATGCATTGATTCCTTTTGTATAAAATGGATGTGTTGCATGTTTTTTGCGTGACCCTTGACTTCCTCGTGTGTTCTTCCGACAGTGTCGCGACCACAGCCCCTGTCGACCATCGCCAAGCGGTCGGCCAATGAGAACGTGCTGACCAGAGCAGCGTTCATCAACAATGTCCTGTCGAAGATCGAGGAAGTGTGGGTGGGAGGGAACGCCACGCCCCAGTCCTCGCCATTCAAGAGGTGAGACCGCTCGTCTCACCAAATCTTTTAGTTTGTCTCTAAGATGTGAATGGTAAGTGGCTTTGTATCTCTGTTCATTGAATGGTTGTCCACTCTCCACACCACCCAGCCCCAGTGCAGCAGAGGCACTGTGCCCCAGCCCCCTGTTCCCCTCCCGGGATCTGCCCGAGGCCTTCGTGGGCACGCCCATCACCATGACCTCCAAGAGGAAGTCCAGGTACGACACAGGGGGCCAAACTCCAAACTTGACATTTTTGCATGTAATAAATCGTACATTGATGTCAATGGGAGATGTGGGTGGAAGTTCTCGTTATGTATATGTTTCTCAAGTGTGTGCTTGTATGGAAGAAGCACTATTGTATAGAGGGCTTTGACGTGATGGTTTTGACACATCTGACATGCTTTCTTAACTTCCTCTTCCTGCCCCCAGGCTGCTAGAACTGGTGGTGCACCCCTCCCCTCAGACCACTCCCCCGGAGGGCTCACGGCCACTGCTGACGCCCCCCAGGTCGGCCACCTCCTGGAACCCCCCAAAAAGTATCAACAAGGCCCCAGAGCTTAGTCTGCTGCAGACCCCACAGGTGGTCAAGGTGAGACACCGACAAAGGGGAAGGGCGTCGACCATCACCACTGTCACATGGGCTCTCACATCCATTCCAAGGCGCTGTTGAGGCTCACTGGCACGGGGGTGACCCGACACCCTAGTTTTATAGGATTTTCAAGCTAGGTTGGAAATGAACTCCAACTAGAAGTCTCATGGTCTGGGATACCACTGTGCCTGAGACATGAGCCTGTCTGCTGCAGTCAGATACCATTCTAACGTTTCCTCCATTTTGAACTAATTTGTTTGTGTTTGAATGCCACTTTCTGCATGGTTGTGTTCTCTTTCCGTAGCGAGCACGAGCGCTGGCGGCATCCGGCCCCGTGTTCTCGGCCTTCACCCCCCAATCCATCCTGAGGAGCAGCTTGCGCCCCATGGCCACCCCCACTACCTCCCCTGGGCGCTCTGTCACCCCCCCGCCGCGCCCCAAGGAGAGCCGCATCACCTTCATCAAGGAGACGGCCATGCCAGAGAAAGGCCCCCTCCGCTGGAGCAATGGGGTAAGACCCCCGGACCATTGGGCCACATTGATTTAACCTTATTTAACTAGGCAAGTCAGTTAAGAACAAATTTTTATTTACAATGACGGCCTAGTAACAGAGGGTTAACTGCCTGGTTCAGGGGCGGAACGACAGATTTGACCTTGTCAGCTCAGGGATTCGATCTAGCAACCTTTCGGTTAATGGCCCAACACTAACCACTAGGCTACCTGCCGCCCCTAGAATTTTGAGATTTCTTCTTGTAAACAAACATGGACCGTTCAGAAACGTATCCCTTGTGTGTGTTAATGATTTATGTTATTTTGTGCAGATCGCAACAGAGAATGAAATTAGTTTGCTGACCAGAGGCTCCCCACTGCCCAAGGCTGGACTGATGGCCTGGATATCACACCCTGCAGCTGAGGATGATGAAGAGTTAGAGGAGGATGAGGTGAAGGTGACACATGTGAAGTTCCTGCCACCACCGGTCCCCGAGCCCTCACCAGAGAAAGGAGAGTCTGAGAGCGGCTCCTCTGGCCAAGAGGTCGTTGTGGTAACCACGTTGCCAGGACGACTCAGCCTGGGCCTGGAAATGAGCCAGGCCTCTGTCCTATCAATAGACACCACCCTTGAGTTCCATGATGCACCTCTCCCTGAAGACCTGGAGAGGGAGGAGGCACTTAAACAGACAGTTGTAGACGAAGAGGAAGTGGTGGTTAACCTCAAAACTCCAGCAGTACCAGAAGTCCAGCCACCACAGGTGGAAGTGCAGCCTGCAACAGCCAATGAGCCAACTCTCCTCCAGTCTGTGGAGGAAGGGCAGGAAGTAAAGGAAGAGACCATCAACAGCCAAGAGGAAGTGGCTGTAGATCAGGAGTTGGACCAGGAAGTAGAGGAGATGGAGGTCAACCCCAAACAAGAAGAGTCTGAGGCTAAACAGGATGATGAAATTGTAGTGGAACCAAGGCTCACACAGGAAGTAGAACTGACACCAGACACGGAAGTGTTTGAGGAACTGAACCTTGACCAGAAAGAGAAGCCTAACCATGAGCCTGCGGTGGAGACTGCAGAGCAGCCAGAGGTGGCGATGGTGGTAGAGGAGGAGACTGGAGAGGATGAATCACAACCCACTGCACCGATTGAACCAGTGGAAGACATGGAACATACAGGTGAGGGTTCCCCTTGTGAGGACTCCGCTAGGAAGAACTTACAGCTGCTCCAGCGGCCAAATGTAAAAACATTGCATTCATGTCCTGCTTGGTTTCAGCTCTGTGAATATATAGTGTGTTAAATTCTTCTCTCAGGAGTAGTATTGAGTCAAAGGGAACACCCAAATTGAGCGTGCATCCAGCACAAGGTTGAGGTTTTCAATTGAAGGGATGGGTTAAAAATGACCCAAGACGATCAGAAACGTTAAATGGTTTTAGGGAGTCTTGCACAGTTTAGAGCTTCCACACAGTATAAGCCAAGGGCACAACCATTTCAAGTGATTTTTACTTTGATAATGTGCAGAGGGCCTGTGAGTGGAGCTCAGTGCAGGGAACTCTGATATAACCACAGTGGGAAAAGCTGACCGAGCTAAACCTAACAGCATCGGATATGAAGCTTTGAGTTATACACAGAGACGGCTGATCCCCATGCAGTTGATTTTAAACCTATGCATAATGACGATGACCTTGTTGAACCCCTCTCTTGTGCCTTCTCCCTCCCTCTCTACCTCTTGTAGATCTGGACGAGTTTGTAGAGTGCCATCTATTTGGCAGTGGCCTGTCTCCACCCCTGACCCACTCGTGCATCCTCGAGACTTCTGACAACTGGACCTCCTTCAACAGGTGAAAACACATCCCAACAACCACATTGGGTGTGTATGTGTTTACAACTATTCATTGATATTAAACCTCTCCCCCCTGTGCAGTGAACCGGTGTGTGGCGTGGTGGAGGAGGAGGAGCCTGCCCTTATCACTGCCCCCCCGGCCCTCACCACCCAGAAGTCTGTATCCTCGTCAGACACCACCGGGACCGACTCCCACTGTGAGTGACCTCTTGCTCGTGACCTTTACCCCCATGACCATAGGTCATGCGATCAGAGATCTAACGCAGGCCAACTGAACAAGCTACAACCACAAAGGATTATGTGTTCTGATTGGCCGGCAGTGGAGTTGGCACCTCTCGGGCCAATACCGACCAATGGTGTGGAATGTTCAGAATAGCTTGTTACTTCTTGTTGTCCTGTATCAGTGACTGCAATTGATGGATCTCTCCCCTCCCTGTAGCTGTGGTGAGCCTGAACGACAGTGAGGAACTCTCTGGTGCTGCGTCGGAGGATGAAGAGGAGTCGTCCTCGTCAGACGTCCCTTCTGAGGACTCTGGCAGTGAGGTGGAGATCATCGAGGAGGTGCAGGGGAACGGGAGGCAGCGAGCTCCCCTGCCCTTACAGCCACATCCCCAGTTCCTGTCTGACCTATCGGAGCAGGACGCAGCTGTGCTCTCATTGGTCACCCCAGAGGCAGACCTAAAGGTAAAGCGGTCTTGTGAAATTCTAACTCATGCATATAAGTGGTGTGTAGACCTAAATACCGTGGGTGACTGTTCTCTCTTGTTTTGTGATTGTTAACCTAGATTGTGCTCTATAAAAGTTCTCATTCGTCTCTCGATGTGTTTCCCCTACAGATGGTGGAGGATGACATGGATGGGGAGGTGGTGATGATCAGGCTGGGGGCAGCAGGAGACGAGGGGGTCTGCTACACAGAGCTGAAGCCCTCCACCACCCTGCTGGTTCCTCTGGAGCTGCTGGAGGCGCAAGGGAAGGCCCTGGCAGATGGAGTCCGCCTGGGTCAAACCGAGGTGGGGGAAGGCAATGAGCCGGAGGTACCCCTCTCTGAAGCCAACAGCAGCTTCTCTCTTATGCTGGAGGCTGAGGATGGGAATGCAGACATCGTACCACTGGAGGTACCACTAGAACCCACTGAGCATCTGACCGCAGAGAGAGCGTCTGACAAGCCTGCTGCTGACCTGGAGGTCATCTGCCTGGGCACAGATGACCAGGACATCCCCCTTGCTGAGGCTGAACCCCAGGAGGAACAGGGGGCTGAGACCCTGGAGGGGATGGATACCTTGGAGGCAAGCTTTAATAGCTGGACGGAGGCAGAGACTGATGGACCTGAGGCTTTGTCGGAGGAGAATGTTCCTCAAGTCACAGACGTCCTACCTGAATCCTCTGAGGCCGTGGCTGAAGATGAACTGACCGGGACTGAACCAACCAGATCAGCTGAAGATGGAGATGTTGACGTAGACAATGTAGAAGAGCCAGATGAGATCCCTGCTGAACCAACCGAAGCAGAAGAGCCTTCACCAGTCCTGGTTGAGAACGAGCAGCCCAGCAGAGCGAAGAAGGGAACAGATGAGGTGACCATGGAAGAGGAGACTGTCCCGTGTGCTCAGAGTCAAGAGGAGGAGATGAAGGCTGATGACATTGAGCTGGATGCTGAGAAAGAGATGGAGGAGCCTGTCGCTGTCCCTGCAGACCTGCCTCTGGTAGAAAGTAAAGGACCCATCCAGTCAGACAACCATGAACCTGCCCAGGGAGAAGCCGTAAGCGATGTGGCTACCCCTCAAACCGCAAAGCTCTCTACAGCAAGTAAGGAGGAGAGGGAGCCCATCAAGCCTCGCAACATCCAGTCTGAGTCTGTGTCTGAAACCTTGGAGGTCAGGAAAGCCCCATCCACCCCAACGCGCAGGGCCACCATGCAGAGGAAGACGGTGAAGTTCACCTCATTGGAGCCGGAGAGACCTGGGTCAGAGGGTGACGAGAGGCTGGCAGGACAGATTGAGATGGAGACGGACTCTCAGGTCCCGGCCACGCCCAGACGGATCACCAGGAGTGGCCATCACGGACAGGACTCCAGAGTTCCCGTCACCCCTCGACGGAGCGCCCGGAAAACCGAACGCCAGCCAGAACCCGAGCCTCGGAGAGAGGAGAGGAAAGGAGAGGAAGAGGTCTCAGTCCTCATCACTGAGGCTGCTGTGGTTAACTCCAAGCCCACCCCGGCCAAAAGGCACACCCAACAGAAGGCCACTCCGAGGATGGGAACTCGGCGGACCAGGAACACCCAGGTGGAGGGCGAAGAGGAACCAACAGCCATGGATGAAACAGCCAGCAAGGGGTCAGTGCTGTCGGTTAGACGCAGTGCTAGGAAGAGCCGAACTGGAACCAAGACCCCAGCGGCCCCTGAGGAAGAGAAGCCAAACGATGAAGAGGACATAAAGCAGACCAGCAGTCCAGGCAGGGTGACCCGCAAGTCGACCCGAAGGGGTGTGAACCTCGCCCTCTTCACAAAGAAAGAGGAAGTGTTCACCGTGGACCCTCCCCGCAGCCTTAGGAAGACGAGGGGTGAAGGCACCGCTGAGAAGACAAAAGACGCCCCCGTGTCGTTCTGTCGACCAACCAGGAGCCGTCTGTGGAACCACCAGGAGGAGGACCTGCCCCTGTTGGAGACGCCCCTGGAGGTGGACTCCGGAACTCCTGTGGCCGACGCCCTCATCAAGAGACTCCACGACGAGGAGGCCAAACGGAAAGTGGGTGAGACCTTGGTCGTCACGGAGATGGTGCAAGCCAATAGGAGAGGTATTAAGTCGCAAGGTCAGTGGGCGCCCTCTCCACCCCCGATGGTGGAGATGATGGTGTCTGAGGCCGAACATGGAAGCCCTGTCAGGGACTCATTCATCTACTCACCACCTCGGAGGAGAACTAGAGGTAAGGAGCTCCACGTCTTCACCACAATCAAATCAAACTAATGTATTTTATAAAGCCCTGTTTACATCAGCAGTTGTCACAAAGCACATGACAGTAACCGGGCCTGGGCCACAACGTCAAACTTTGTAGAGGAATATGAATGTTTTGGCTCTCTCTGACGTTTGGGATGACCTTCTGTCTGTGACAGGTAGGATAGCAGAGTCGCCCTGTCAGAATGGCGTGTCTGCGCCTCCCATTACTCGTACCAGGCGACCGGACGCCAGTGCAGCACGCCCTGTAAACGAGGTCAGTTGGTCACATCCTTTAGACTGAAACTAACCGTTAGACGAGACACGGGACTGGCCGTGTTTCATTTTCCTCCACGGCCTCCGTGGCGGTGATGACGGTGGCACTGCCTATCCCTCCAATACGATTAGTGGTGCCTTTGCCATATTTTGCTCAACTATCCCGTCCTCTCAGAGCTGTGATCACAGAAGGAGCTAGGGGTTGAAATGGAACTGGGACGTGGTCATTAGGTCCATGTCAGGTTGCTGTTGGTCATCTTCAAGCTTGGTCTCTGCTGTGTGTATCTTCCTGTTGCTCAGGACAAGAACTCGTCAGGAGAGGAGGTGGAGATGGCGGCTGCTAAAACCAGAACAACCAAGAGACGAACAACCAAGTAAGTCCTCTTGACATACAGCCCTCTGTGTTTTCTCTCGATTTCTTCCCCTATCTGTCCTCAGAATAGCACACCATCTGCAATGTGAATGCTCCTACCCCACTCCTTCGGCTGTGTTTATTCCAGAAGTCACAACAAGATGACTGTTCCTCTCTTATTTTCCCCCTAACTCTCCCTCAGGCCCAAAGCAGCCCCGGCGTCCCCTACCCCAGCCAAGGTGGATCTGATCTCTCCCGTGCCCAGCCCGGCCGAGCGTGCCGCGAGGAGGAGGGTGGTGGAGGAGAACGAAGCCCCTCGGATGAACCTCCGACGTAAACGAGTGCTGGAGGCCATCTTCCCCAAACCAGTCACCCGCCGGAAGAAGCTATGATCGGATGCCATTTTCCCCCTAAACAAAACTACAGCATCAACTTGGGAGTCTTCCAGACTCGGTCAGAACTCATGGGGTGTGTCTTCATCTCCTTTCCTTCATCTGAACTGCTCTGAAAAATAGGATGGGGAAAGGGAGTATGGTGCCTACTGGGTATTTCCAATACATGTCAATGCAGATGAAGGAAAGGAGACGGAGAGGAATCCACTTTAGACTATAGAGATGCACCCGTGGACTGGACTCTACTCCTAGGAAGCGATTTTATTCTCCACCTTTCTTTTAAGAACTTTTGCAGCCTGCTGTTTTATATTTAAGAAGACAAACAAACCAGTGGAGAATTTTTTTTTTTAAATGAATAATCGGATTTAATTTGGGAGATTGATATAATAATTTTATATAAATTATTGTAATGTTTACAGGGAGGAAGACCGGTATTTGAACAACAAAAAAAGAGTGATTGGTTTTTATTTCTGGAGAACTCGTACATTTATATGAATGGTCTCTTTTGCTATGTTATGAATAAAGTTGAATACTTGTGAATGATCTGATTTTATTTGTAGTGCAGAGCCAGCCCTAGCCACTAAGAGACCGCTTAGGGCCCTGCGGCCGCTAGGGGGCCCCGACCGCAATTTTTTTGATAGGGGTCTCAACTTTGTGGGGGGTCTCAACGTGCTGTTAAGAGTTACAATGGAACAATACACAAGGTGTAATTTTGACATGTGGTTGTCCAACATTTTTTATGTCACTTAATTAGCCCATGTCAGCTACATTTGTTTAGATTGCTGGACTAATTTAACAATCTAAACTTGTAGTAATCATGGTTGAATTACTGATCAGACACACTGAACGTAATCAGGGGCTGTGACCTCCAGGGGGCCCCCTATGGATTTAGTTCGTCACTTACTCAGACGTCATATTAATATGGCATAAGAGCGTTTGTTAAGTGACTGACTAAAAATGTTAATGTAAATCATAGAGGGCAAAATGTGTACAACTGCAGGAAGATAACCAGGCTAGAGCCGGTTCTGTTGTAGCTTCTCAATGTTTGTCTCATAATCATATTGCCGATGTTAGCCTTAAAAGACAATTTTGTAAAGTTAATTTGCTGTTGTTTTTAAAAATATAAATTCACACTAATCTGGGTTGTTTGGGGTTATTTTCCTATAATGTACTGTATCACTAACATGTACATAACCTGCACCGTGAATCCACTGGGGGTGATGAGGCTTGTTTGCTTTTAAGGTCATTTGACCAGCTGAACGCTATTTTCAGATGAATGTAGAATGTCTTCAGTGACTTTGACAATATGGTAAAAGCGGAAGTATTTCATTAAAAGTGAGCTGAACTTAACTGATTTTTCGCCTCTTTCAATCGTCCTCCTTAGGAAATGCAACAGAACGAGATTTGGGTCTTTGAGGCATGCTTTGATGTGGGTGTCTCGAGTGGTCACATGTGGGAAGCATGCACTCTGAAAAAACAGTACACATTAAACTTGAAACTAACCTGGTAAAAAAAAAATGAAGAAGCTTAGAATTGATTTCGCCAATTTGCTTCAGCGTGCCGGTGTACAACCATGTTTTGACTTTGGATAGCCTATCTGTGGGGCGAGTTGGGGACGTCAATATATTACACAATGTAAATGGAACTATTTTCATGTTGCACACTTTTCGTTTTCTTAAATGCTTTCAATTTTTATATGAATTACTACAATTTATAGTTGATTTAGGTTATTTAATTGAAATTTGGATCTATGGAAATGTTTAAATAGTGTCCCATGTACACTAATGTACTGCTGGTCCCTAACTAGCGCCATAGGGTCAGTGTGCTGAACATTACAATCGTGTTGCATGCAGCTGCGTGCTGAATTGATGATTACTTTGGTGCTGTGGATATGTGGGCAGGATTTAAATCAACCAACCAATAATTTATGAACCCTTCATTCCGTGACTTTTTCTCCTAATCTCGCAAATCTCAGTTTGGGATTTACTTTGACCAACATTTATCGTATTTACACTTTAGTACATTTGGACTAGAATAATACCACATAGGCAGTTTTCAACTAGAGAATACTTTTTTTTCAGTTGCTATTTAAAACGAGTTCATGTCTCTGTCCAATGTTCTGCTATTGCCAGTAAGCAGCAAGTACTAAAACTGTATCCTGGATGGCTAGAAACCTTGACTGTGTACGTCTAGTACTCGAACACACGTATTTGAATTGACACACCAACCAGGTTTCCATCCAACCTTTTTATGAGAGTTATTTTATTTTACTAGGCAAGTCAGTTAAGAACAAATTCTTATTTTCAATGACGGCATAGGGACAGTGGGTTAACTGCCTGTTCAGGGGCAGAACGACAGATTTTGTACCTTGTCAGCTCGGGGATTTGAACTTGCAACCTTTCGGTTACTAGTCCAATGCTCTAACCACTAGGCTACCCTGCCGCCCCAGGGTGAAGTACATGTTGGATAAAAAATGTCATGACAGTCCTTGATGTAAATGTGGACAAAACAAAATACGCTAGACCAAGGTGGGATCTTGTGTCATTAAAATGTATTATGCGAGAAATGTCGGAAGGGCTTTTATGCGCAAATATTGATTATAATAACCATACCAAAATTAAACGGAGTCACGCACGCGATGACGTGTGGTCCAACTACAACTCGTCGGGAAAGCGTGCTGTTTATTAGGATACTAATGAAATAAACGCTTAACTTAATATGATGGTAAAAGTGCAAGGTGATGAGCTTGATGCTCCTTTCCAAAAAATATCGATGTTCCTATTCTGGTGACATGATAATCGATGCTTGGCTGCCGTTTGAAAAATATACTTGCTCTTTTGTCCATAATCTCATGTAGGGTATATACTTGTATGTTTTATTCGATACATGGGAATTTAACAGCAAAATGTATTTTTAGGTGCACTACGTCATCACGCACATCGACCACAAAGTCAATTTGATATAAACTTCTCTGGTGAGCAAATGCGCATGTTGATTTTATGCAGATTTTTGAGTATTCGCCTGAAAATCTGTCACCAATTGGATGGGGACCTAGCTACTGACTCATGAACAATTATGTTCAAGGTCAGGTCGAGCTAAAGGTTTTACATGAGAGTAAAGGGGCCAATCATGAGTAGGAAATTGGTCGTAAATGCTGAGAATAGATACATTTTACTCCTACTTATATGGGTAAAAATAAAAGCTATTCATAAAGCCTCTTTAGTCATAAGATTCCCACCTAGTTTACAGATATTTAGGAGACCTCGTGAGCAGGTGCAGACTTAGTGATTTGGAAGACCCGCCCTCCTATTTTTTTAATGAGTTTTATAGTTACGACTAATTTAACTGTAACAATGTATTACCTTTTAATGTGCCATGAACACAACCCGTCATTGTGTTTTTGATCTGATTGTCACTTCAAAGCGTAGGTTACCTTCGTACGTTCATCCAAAATAATTCCAGCATCCGAACAGAGCCCCTGCCAACTTCCCTTTCAATTCGCAAGTGGCTGAAAGCATCCGAGCGGGTGAAACAAACAGGATGATGTCAGCCCCTCTGTCTTACTGTATGTCGCCTGAGTGTGACATGCCATACTCTTTTTGTCCAGACAGCATCAGATACATGGCCTATGCATAAATGTCCTCTGCCTTGATGACAATGGCATTATTATCAGCAGTAATTATATTTTTACTAATAGTCTTGACTTACTGTACATGTAACAGTATCTCTTGCGCTTTTGACAATGATTTCACATGAGGTCTATTTTACAATTATATGCCTAAATACTTATAACCACGAGGCTAATCAGTAAACATGTTTTTCCTTTGATTATTTAATTACCTTCATCGTGTTATTTTATGTTACCCATTTGGAGCATAACTTCACGTTGTTAAAAAAAAAAATCTAAATTGGGAATGCCTATAAAAGTGGGCAATTGAAGGCATCTAGGGCACCGTGTCCCAAACTTTTGTAAAAAATAAAATAAAAAAGATGCAATATTAGGCAATAATTAAGAGTAGGCAAATTAATTGATCGTGCCAGGTGAAAATTATATCAAACTTTTTACCATTATAACATTTGATTTATGTACAGTCACATTCACCGTGTTTGTCTGAAGCGTGTTTACCCATAGAGTTCACAGCTGGCGATGCCTCATCGCGATTGGTTATTCCCCATCATTTGCAACAACGTCAATGAGCATCAAACTGTCATGATTACCAGCCAAGATAAACTTTTATGAATTGTTTATGCTTCTCGCTCAGATCTTGTCTGGGCAATGTCTTAACATCATCCATAAACCTACTCTGAGCTGGGAGGTTTAAAACCGGTTTGAACAGGATTCCTAGGACCTTTTCTGAGATGATTTGTGTGATAGAAGTATGCCATGGTGGTATAAGACTGATGGCTACTATGAGTCGGCAGGGGGGTGTTAGTACTGGCTCGTATGGTGACAAAAGTTAACTGTGAGTGTTCGTAATCTTCCTAGATAAAGGTTTATGTGTGTGTCTTTAGTCTCCCTTTCAAAAAAGTCTGTGTGTCTGTAGTCTCCCTTTCAAAAAAGTATGTGTGTCTGTAGTCTCCCTTTCAAAAAAGTCTGTGTCTGTAGTCTCCCTTTCAAAAAAGTCTGTGTGTCTGTAGTCTCCCTTTCAAAAAAGTCTGTGTGTCTATAGTCTCCCTTTCAAAAAAGGCTGTGTCTGTAGTCTCCCTTTTAAAAAAGGCTGTGTGTCTGTAGCCTTTATAAAAGGTTGTGCGTAGCTTTCCTTTATAAAAGGCGCTGGGTCTGTGTATAATTCATACAGAGAGATGCAGAGTGAAAGTGATCACCTGGTTACTCAGGTTACTTAGCTACTCGCCTGTGCTGCGTCTCAATAGCCTGGAGTGGTCGCCTCTCCCCGTCTCCTCTCCTTCACCTGAAAATACAGACTTGATGAAAGCAACATGGACGATGTCTTTCAGGACATCTATTTCACCTGTCTGGTTCTTAGCCAAAACATCAGTGCGGACCGGGGAGAGAAGACAATGACGAGGAAGCTGCTCTAGACTATTGAGCTGCAGCCCTGGTGCTGCTGTCAGTGGGTGCAGGGTGTCACCCAGCCTTTCCCTTACAGAAGCAGGGACGATCATGAGGGCTAAAGGAGCAGAGATGCCGGGGAAAGACTGTGTCAAAGTGGCCGTACGCGTCAGACCCTTCAACAAGGTCAGTTGTGGACAGATCTGGGATGTTTCTAGTTGTTTGTTCGGTTTAGTATTTCTCTCCTACTACTTTTTCTAGGACATGATCCATCATCAGACTGTGTCATGCTATCATGCCAATCTGCACTGTGTTTTGTGTACTATGTGGTCCTCCACCAATACTATACCTGCTGCACTGGTCCCCCACCCCCACGTCTCTCCCCTCGCGTGCCCAGAGAGAGAGGGACGCGGGCGGCCGCTGCATTATCTCTATGGCCTCCAGCACCATCACCATCCAGGACCCTCGGAACAGCCAGAGCCCACGCTCCTTCTGCTTTGACTATGCCTACTGGTCCCACAGCGGCTTCACCAGAGACTGCTCTGGCCTGTACATACCTGAGGAGCCTGGAGGACGATATGCTGACCAGGTGAGGAGGTGGAGAGGGGGAGAAGATACTTCTCTTTCCTGTACCTAGCTGAAGAGGAGGATACATTGAGGAGGGCAGGGCAGTAACTCTGTATATTCTCCCTCGGGGCAGTATCTCTGTCGGTCTCACCTTCAGGGCAGTAACTCTGTATATTCTCCCTCGGGGCAGTAACTTTGTCGGTCTCACCTTCAGGGCAGTAACTCTGCCTATTCTCTCTCAGGGCAGTAACTCTGTATATTCTCTCTCAGGGCAGTAACTCTGTATATTCTCTCTCAGGGCAGTAACTCTGTCTATTCTCCCTCAGGGCAGTATCTCTGTCGGTCTCACCTTCAGGGCAGTAACTCTGTATATTCTCTCTCAGGGTAGCAACTCTGTATATTCTCTCTCAGGGAAGTAACTCTGTATATTCTCACTCAGGGCAGTAACTCTGTCGGTCTCACCTTCAGGGCAGTATAACTCTGTATATTCTCCCTCAGGGCAGTAACACTGTCTATTCTCCCTCAGGGCAGTAACACTGTCTATTCTCCCTCAGGGCAGTAACTCTGTCTATTCTCCCTCAGGGCAGTAACTCTGTCTATTCTCCCTCAGGGCAGTAACTCTGTCTATTCTCACTCAGGGCAGTAACTCTGTATATTCTCCCTCAGGGCAGTAACTCTGTATATTCTCTCTCAGGGTAGTAACTCTGTATATTCTCTCTCAGGGCAGTAACTCTGTATATTCTCCCTCAGGGCAGTAACTCTGTCTATTCTCCTTCAGGGAAGTAACTCTGTCTATTCTCCTTCAGGGCAGTAACTCTGTCGGTCTCACCTTCAGGGCAGTAACTCTGTATATTCTCCCTCAGGGAAGTAACTCTGTATATTCTCACTCAGGGCAGTAACTCTGTCTATTCTCCTTCAGGGCAGTAACTCTGTCTATTCTCCGTCAGGGCAGTAAATCTGTCTATTCTCCCTCAGGGCAGTAACTCTGTCTATTCTCCGTCAGGGCAGTAACTCTGTATGTTCTCATTCAGGGCAGTAACTCTGTATATTCTCTCTCAGGGCAGTAACTCTGTCTATTCTCCCTCAGGGCAGTAACTCTGTATATTCTCTCTCAGGGTAGTAACTCTGTATATTCTCTCTCAGGGCAGTAACTCTGTATATTCTCCCTCGGGGCAGTAACTCTGTATATTCTCCCTCGGGGCAGTAACTCTGTATATTCTCCCTCAGGGCAGTAACTCTGTATATTCTCTCTCAGGGCAGTAACTCTGTATATTCTCCCTCGGGGCAGTAACTCTGTCTATTCTCCCTCAGGGCAGTAACTCTGTATATTCTCTCTCAGGGTAGTAACTCTGTATATTCTCTCTCAGGGCAGTAACTCTGTATATTCTCCCTCGGGGCAGTAACTCTGTATATTCTCTCTCAGGGTAGTATCTCTGTATATTCTCTCTCAGGGCAGTAACTCTGTATATTCTCCCTCGGGGCAGTATCTCTGTCGGTCTCACCTTCAGGGCAGTAACTCTGTATATTCTCCCTCGGGGCAGTAACTTTGTCGGTCTCACCTTCAGGGCAGTAACTCTGTATATTCTCCCTCAGGGTAGTAACTCTGTCTATTCTCCCTCAGGGTAGTAACTCTGTCTATTCTCTCTCAGGGCAGTAACTCTGTCGGTCTCACATTCAGGGCAGTAACTCTGTATATTCTCCCCCAGGGCAGTAACTCTATATGTTCTCACTCAGGGCAGTAACTCTTTATGTTCTCACTCAGGGCAGTAACTCTGTCTATTCTCCCTCAGGGCAGTAACTCTGTCTATTCTCCCTCAGGGCAGTAACTGTATGTTCTCACTCAGGGCAGTAACTCTGTATATTCTCTCTCAGGGCAGTAACTCTGTATATCATCCCTCGGGGCAGTAACTCTGTCTATTCTCACTCAGGGCAGTAACTCTGTCTATTCTCACTCAGGGCAGTAACTCTGTCGGTCTCACCTTCAGGGCAGTAACTCTGTCTATTCTCTCTCAGGGCAGTAATTCTGTATATTCTCTCTCAGGGTAGTAACTCTGTATATTCTCCCTCAGGGCAGTAATTCTGTATATTCTCTCTCAGGGTAGTAACTCTGTATATTCTCCCTCCGCATAGTAACTCTGTCTGTTCTCACTCAGGGCAGTAACTCTGTCAGTCTCACCTTCAGGGCAGTAACTCTGTATGTTCTCATTCAGGGCAGTAACTCTGTATATTCTCTCTCAGGGCAGTAACTCTGTCTATTCTCCTTCAGGGCAGTAACTCTGTCTATTCTCCGTCAGGGCAGTAACTCTGTCTATTCTCCCTCAGGGCAGTAACTCTGTATATTCTCTCTCAGGGCAGTAACTCTGTATATTATCTCTCAGGGCAGTAACTCTGTATATTCTCCCTCGGGGCAGTATCTCTGTCGGTCTCACCTTCAGGGCAGTAACTCTGTATATTCTCCCTCGGGGCAGTAACTTTGTCGGTCTCACCTTCAGGGCAGTAACTCTGTATATTCTCCCTCAGGGTAGTAACTCCGTCTATTCTCCCTCAGGGTAGTAACTCTGTCTATTCTCTCTCAGGGCAGTAACTCTGTCGGTCTCACCTTCAGGGCAGTAACTCTGTCTATTCTCTCTCAGTGCAGTAACTCTGTATATTCTCACTCAGGGCAGTAACTCTGTCTATTCTCCTTCAGGGCAGTAACTCTGTCTATTCTCCGTCAGGGCAGTAAATCTGTCTATTCTCCCTCAGGGCAGTAACTCTGTCTATTCTCCGTCAGGGCAGTAACTCTGTATGTTCTCATTCAGGGCAGTAACTCTGTATATTCTCTCTCAGGGCAGTAACTCTGTCTATTCTCCCTCAGGGCAGTAACTCTGTATATTCTCTCTCAGGGTAGTAACTCTGTATATTCTCTCTCAGGGCAGTAACTCTGTATATTCTCCCTCGGGGCAGTATCTCTGTCGGTCTCACCTTCAGGGCAGTAACTCTGTATATTCTCCCTCGGGGCAGTAACTTTGTCGGTCTCACCTTCAGGGCAGTAACTCTGTATATTCTCCCTCAGGGTAGTAACTCTGTCTATTCTCCCTCAGGGTAGTAACTCTGTCTATTCTCTCTCAGGGCAGTAACTCTGTCGGTCTCACATTCAGGGCAGTAACTCTGTATATTCTCCCCCAGGGCAGTAACTCTATATGTTCTCACTCAGGGCAGTAACTCTTTATGTTCTCACTCAGGGCAGTAACTCTGTCTATTCTCCCTCAGGGCAGTAACTCTGTCTATTCTCCCTCAGGGCAGTAACTGTATGTTCTCACTCAGGGCAGTAACTCTGTATATTCTCTCTCAGGGCAGTAACTCTGTATATCATCCCTCGGGGCAGTAACTCTGTCTATTCTCACTCAGGGCAGTAACTCTGTCTATTCTCACTCAGGGCAGTAACTCTGTCGGTCTCACCTTCAGGGCAGTAACTCTGTCTATTCTCTCTCAGGGCAGTAATTCTGTATATTCTCTCTCAGGGTAGTAACTCTGTATATTCTCCCTCAGGGCAGTAATTCTGTATATTCTCTCTCAGGGTAGTAACTCTGTATATTCTCCCTCCGCATAGTAACTCTGTCTGTTCTCACTCAGGGCAGTAACTCTGTCGGTCTCACCTTCAGGGCAGTAACTCTGTATGTTCTCATTCAGGGCAGTAACTCTGTATATTCTCTCTCAGGGCAGTAACTCTGTCTATTCTCCTTCAGGGCAGTAACTCTGTCTATTCTCCGTCAGGGCAGTAACTCTGTCTATTCTCCCTCAGGGCAGTAACTCTGTATATTCTCTCTCAGGGCAGTAACTCTGTATATTATCTCTCAGGGCAGTAACTCTGTATATTCTCCCTCGGGCAGTATCTCTGTCGGTCTCACCTTCAGGGCAGTAACTCTGTATATTCTCCCTCGGGGCAGTAACTTTGTCGGTCTCACCTTCAGGGCAGTAACTCTGTATATTCTCCCTCAGGGTAGTAACTCCGTCTATTCTCCCTCAGGGTAGTAACTCTGTCTATTCTCTCTCAGGGCAGTAACTCTGTCGGTCTCACCTTCAGGCAGTAACTCTGTCTATTCTCTCTCAGTGCAGTAACTCTGTCGGTCTCACATTCAGGGCAGTAACTCTGTATATTCTCCCCAGGGCAGTAACTCTATATGTTCTCACTCAGGGCAGTAACTCTTTATGTTCTCACTCAGGGCAGTAACTCTGTCTATTCTCCCTCAGGGCAGTAACTGTATGTTCTCACTCAGGGCAGTAACTCTGTATATTCTCTCTCAGGGCAGTAACTCTGTATATCATCCCTCGGGGCAGTAACTCTGTCTATTCTCACTCAGGGCAGTAACTCTGTCTATTCTTACTCAGGGCAGTAACTCTGTCGGTCTCACCTTCAGGGCAGTAACTCTGTCTATTCTCTCTCAGGGCAGTAACTCTGTATATTCTCTCTCAGGGTAGTAACTCTGTATATTCTCCCTCCGCATAGTAACTCTGTCTATTCTCACTCAGGGCAGTAACTCTGTCGGTCTCACCTTCAGGGCAGTAACTCTGTCTATTCTCTCTCAGGGCAGTAACTCTGTATATTCTCTCTCAGGGCAGTAACTCTGTCTATTCACCCTCAGGGCAGTAACTCTGTATGTTCTCATTCAGGGCAGTAACTCTGTATATTCTCTTTCAGGGCAGTAACTCTGTCTATTCTCCTTCAGGGCAGTAACTCTGTCTATTCTCCCTCAGGGCAGTAACTCTGTCTATTCTCCCTCAGGGCAGTAACTCTGTCTATTCTCCCTCAGGGCAGTAACTCTGTATGTTCTCATTCAGGGCAGTAACTCTGTATATTCTCCTTCAGGGAAGTAACTCTGTCTATTCTCCTTCAGGGCAGTAACTCTGTCTATTCTCACTCAGGGCAGTAACTCTGTCGGTCTCACCTTCAGGGCAGTAACTCTGTATATTCTCCCTCAGGGCAGTAACTCTGTATATTCTCACTCAGGGCAGTAACTCTGTCGGTCTCACCTTCAGGGCAGTATAACTCTGTATATTCTCCCTCAGGGCAGTAACTTTGTATATTCTCTCTCAGGGTAGTAACTCTGTATATTCTCTCTCAGGGTAGTAACTCTGTATATTCTCTCTCAGGGCAGTAACTCTGTATATTCTCCCTCGGGGCAGTATCTCTGTCGGTCTCACCTTCAGGGCAGTAACTCTGTATATTCTCCCTCGGGGCAGTAACTTTGTCGGTCTCACCTTCAGGGCAGTAACTCTGTATATTCTCCCTCAGGGTAGTAACTCCGTCTATTCTCCCTCAGGGTAGTAACTCTGTCGATTCTCTCTTAGGGCAGTAACTCTGTCGGTCTCACCTTCAGGGCAGTAACTCTGTCTATTCTCTCTCAGGGCAGTAACTCTGTCGGTCTCACATTCAGGGCAGTAACTCTGTATATTCTCCCCCAGGGCAGTAACTCTATATGTTCTCACTCAGGGCAGTAACTCTTTATGTTCTCACTCAGGGCAGTAAATCTGTCTATTCTCCCTCAGGGCAGTAACTGTATGTTCTCACTCAGGGCAGTAACTCTGTCTATTCTTTCTCAGGGCAGTAACTCTGTCGGTCTCACCTTCAGGGCAGTAACTCTGTATATTCTTTCTCAGGGCAGTAACTCTGTATATTCTCACTCAGGGCAGTAACTCTGTCGGTCTCACCTTCAGGGCAGTAACTCTGTATATTCTCCCTCAGGGCAGTAACTCTGTATGTTCTCACTCAGGGCAGTAACTCTGTCTATTCTCTCTCAGGGCAGTAACTCTGTATATTCTCTCTAAGGGCAGTAACTCTGTATATTCTCCCTCAGGGCAGTAACTCTGTCTATTCTCCCTCAGGGCAGTAACTCTGTCTATTCTCCTTCAGGGAAGTAACTCTGTCTATTCTCCTTCAGGGCAGTAACTCTGTATATTCTCCTTCAGGGCAGTAACTCTGTATATTCTCCCTCAGGGCAGTAACTCTGTATATTCTCTCTCAGGGTAGTAACTCTGTATATTCTCTCTCAGGGCAGTAACTCTGTATATTCTCCCTCAGGGCAGTAACTCTGTCTATTCTCCTTCAGGAAGTAACTCTGTCTATTCTCCTTCAGGGCAGTAACTCTGTCGGTCTCACCTTCAGGGCAGTAACTCTGTATATTCTCCCTCAGGGAAGTAACTCTGTATATTCTCACTCAGGGCAGTAACTCTGTCTATTCTCCTTCAGGGCAGTAACTCTGTCTATTCTCCGTCAGGGCAGTAAATCTGTCTATTCTCCCTCAGGGCAGTAACTCTGTCTATTCTCCCTCAGGGCAGTAACTCTGTATGTTCTCATTCAGGGCAGTAACTCTGTATATTCTCTCTCAGGGTAGTATCTCTGTATATTCTCTCTCAGGGCAGTAACTCTGTATATTCTCCCTCGGGGCAGTATCTCTGTCGGTCTCACCTTCAGGGCAGTAACTCTGTATATTCTCCCTCGGGGCAGTAACTTTGTCGGTCTCACCTTCAGGGCAGTAACTCTGTATATTCTCCCTCAGGGTAGTAACTCTGTCTATTCTCTCTCAGGGCAGTAACTCTGTCGGTCTCACATTCAGGGCAGTAACTCTGTATATTCTCCCCCAGGGCAGTAACTCTATATGTTCTCACTCAGGGCAGTAACTCTTTATGTTCTCACTCAGGGCAGTAACTCTGTCTATTCTCCCTCAGGGCAGTAACTCTGTCTATTCTCCCTCAGGGCAGTAACTGTATGTTCTCACTCAGGGCAGTAACTCTGTATATTCTCTCTCAGGGCAGTAACTCTGTATATCATCCCTCGGGGCAGTAACTCTGTCTATTCTCACTCAGGGCAGTAACTCTGTCTATTCTCACTCAGGGCAGTTACTCTGTCGGTCTCACCTTCAGGGCAGTAACTCTGTCTATTCTCTCTCAGGGCAGTAATTCTGTATATTCTCTCTCAGGGTAGTAACTCTGTATATTCTCCCTCAGGGCAGTAATTCTGTATATTCTCTCTCAGGGTAGTAACTCTGTATATTCTCCCTCCGCATAGTAACTCTGTCTGTTCTCACTCAGGGCAGTAACTCTGTCAGTCTCACCTTCAGGGCAGTAACTCTGTCTATTCTCTCTCAGGGCAGTAACTCTGTATATTCTCTCTCAGGGCAGTAACTCTGTCTATTCACCCTCAGGGCAGTAACTCTGTATGTTCTCATTCAGGGCAGTAACTCTGTATATTCTCTCTCAGGGC
This sequence comes from Oncorhynchus nerka, assembly GCF_034236695.1. Classification (NCBI taxonomy): domain Eukaryota; kingdom Metazoa; phylum Chordata; class Actinopteri; order Salmoniformes; family Salmonidae; genus Oncorhynchus; species Oncorhynchus nerka. Next base: position 51,908,557 of record NC_088407.1, read on the forward strand.
AGTAACTCTGTCTATTCTCCTTCAGGGCAGTAACTCTGTCTATTCTCCCTCAGGGCAGTAACTCTGTCTATTCTCCCTCAGGGCAGTAACTCTGTCTATTCTCCCTCAGGGCAGTAACTCTGTATGTTCTCATTCAGGGCAGTAACTCTGTATATTCTCCTTCAGGGAAGTAACTCTGTCTATTCTCCTTCAGGGCAGTAACTCTGTCTATTCTCACTCAGGGCAGTAACTCTGTCGGTCTCACCTTCAGGGCAGTAACTCTGTATATTCTCCCTCAGGGCAGTAACTCTGTATATTCTCACTCAGGGCAGTAACTCTGTCGGTCTCACCTTCAGGGCAGTATAACTCTGTATATTCTCCCTCAGGGCAGTAACTGTATATTCTCTCTCAGGGTAGTAACTCTGTATATTCTCTCTCAGGGTAGTAACTCTGTATATTCTCTCTCAGGGCAGTAACTCTGTATATTCTCCCTCGGGGCAGTATCTCTGTCGGTCTCACCTTCAGGGCAGTAACTCTGTATATTCTCCTCGGGCAGTAACTTTGTCGGTCTCACCTTCAGGGCAGTAACTCTGTATATTCTCCCTCAGGGTAGTAACTCCGTCTATTCTCCCTCAGGGTAGTAACTCTGTCGATTCTCTCTTAGGGCAGTAACTCTGTCGGTCTCACCTTCAGGGCAGTAACTCTGTCTATTCTCTCTCAGGGCAGTAACTCTGTCGGTCTCACATTCAGGGCAGTAACTCTGTATATTCTCCCCAGGGCAGTAACTCTATATGTTCTCACTCAGGGCAGTAACTCTTTATGTTCTCACTCAGGGCAGTAAATCTGTCTATTCTCCCTCAGGGCAGTAACTGTATGTTCTCACTCAGGGCAGTAACTCTGTCTATTCTTTCTCAGGGCAGTAACTCTGTCGGTCTCACCTTCAGGGCAGTAACTCTGTATATTCTTTCTCAGGGCAGTAACTCTGTATATTCTCACTCAGGGCAGTAACTCTGTCGGTCTCACCTTCAGGGCAGTAACTCTGTATATTCTCCCTCAGGGCAGTAACTCTGTATGTTCTCACTCAGGGCAGTAACTCTGTCTATTCTCTCTCAGGGCAGTAACTCTGTATATTCTCTCTAAGGGCAGTAACTCTGTATATTCTCTCTCAGGGTAGCAACTCTGTATATTCTTTCTCAGGGCAGTAACTCTGTATATTCTCACTCAGGGCAGTAACTCTGTCTATTCTCCCTCAGGGCAGTAACTCTGTCTATTCTCCTTCAGGGAAGTAACTCTGTCTATTCTCCTTCAGGGCAGTAACTCTGTATATTCTCCTTCAGGGCAGTAACTCTGTATATTCTCCCTCAGGGCAGTAACTCTGTATATTCTCTCTCAGGGTAGTAACTCTGTATATTCTCTCTCAGGGCAGTAACTCTGTATATTCTCCCTCAGGGCAGTAACTCTGTCTATTCTCCTTCAGGGAAGTAACTCTGTCTATTCTCCTTCAGGGCAGTAACTCTGTCGGTCTCACCTTCAGGGCAGTAACTCTGTATATTCTCCCTCAGGGAAGTAACTCTGTATATTCTCACTCAGGGCAGTAACTCTGTCTATTCTCCTTCAGGGCAGTAACTCTGTCTATTCTCCGTCAGGGCAGTAAATCTGTCTATTCTCCCTCAGGGCAGTAACTCTGTCTATTCTCCCTCAGGGCAGTAACTCTGTATGTTCTCATTCAGGGCAGTAACTCTGTATATTCTCTCTCAGGGTAGTATCTCTGTATATTCTCTCTCAGGGCAGTAACTCTGTATATTCTCCCTCGGGGCAGTATCTCTGTCGGTCTCACCTTCAGGGCAGTAACTCTGTATATTCTCCCTCGGGGCAGTAACTTTGTCGGTCTCACCTTCAGGGCAGTAACTCTGTATATTCTCCCTCAGGGTAGTAACTCCGTCTATTCTCCCTCAGGGTAGTAACTCTGTCTATTCTCTCTCAGGGCAGTAACTCTGTCGGTCTCACATTCAGGGCAGTAACTCTGTATATTCTCCCCCAGGGCAGTAACTCTATATGTTCTCACTCAGGGCAGTAACTCTTTATGTTCTCACTCAGGGCAGTAACTCTGTCTATTCTCCCTCAGGGCAGTAACTCTGTCTATTCTCCCTCAGGGCAGTAACTGTATGTTCTCACTCAGGGCAGTAACTCTGTATATTCTCTCTCAGGGCAGTAACTCTGTATATCATCCCTCGGGGCAGTAACTCTGTCTATTCTCACTCAGGGCAGTAACTCTGTCTATTCTCACTCAGGGCAGTTACTCTGTCGGTCTCACCTTCAGGGCAGTAACTCTGTCTATTCTCTCTCAGGGCAGTAATTCTGTATATTCTCTCTCAGGGTAGTAACTCTGTATATTCTCCCTCAGGGCAGTAATTCTGTATATTCTCTCTCAGGGTAGTAACTCTGTATATTCTCCCTCCGCATAGTAACTCTGTCTGTTCTCACTCAGGGCAGTAACTCTGTCAGTCTCACCTTCAGGGCAGTAACTCTGTCTATTCTCTCTCAGGGCAGTAACTCTGTATATTCTCTCTCAGGGCAGTAACTCTGTCTATTCACCCTCAGGGCAGTAACTCTGTATGTTCTCATTCAGGGCAGTAACTCTGTATATTCTCTCTCAGGGCAGTAACTCTGTCTATTCTCCTTCAGGGCAGTAACTCTGTCTATTCTCCGTCAGGGCAGTAACTCTGTCTATTCTCCCTCAGGGCAGTAACTCTGTATATTCTCTCTCAGGGCAGTAACTCTGTATATTATCTCTCAGGGCAGTAACTCTGTATATTCTCCCTCGGGGCAGTATCTCTGTCGGTCTCACCTTCAGGGCAGTAACTCTGTATATTCTCCCTCGGGGCAGTAACTTTGTCGGTCTCACCTTCAGGGCAGTAACTCTGTATATTCTCCCTCAGGGTAGTAACTCCGTCTATTCTCCCTCAGGGTAGTAACTCTGTCTATTCTCTCTCAGGGCAGTAACTCTGTCGGTCTCACCTTCAGGGCAGTAACTCTGTCTATTCTCTCTCAGTGCAGTAACTCTGTCGGTCTCACATTCAGGGCAGTAACTCTGTATATTCTCCCCCAGGGCAGTAACTCTATATGTTCTCACTCAGGGCAGTAACTCTTTATGTTCTCACTCAGGGCAGTAACTCTGTCTATTCTCCCTCAGGGCAGTAACTGTATGTTCTCACTCAGGGCAGTAACTCTGTATATTCTCTCTCAGGGCAGTAACTCTGTATATCATCCCTCGGGGCAGTAACTCTGTCTATTCTCACTCAGGGCAGTAACTCTGTCTATTCTCACTCAGGGCAGTAACTCTGTCGGTCTCACCTTCAGGGCAGTAACTCTGTCTATTCTCTCTCAGGGCAGTAACTCTGTATATTCTCTCTCAGGGTAGTAACTCTGTATATTCTCCCTCCATAGTAACTCTGTCTATTCTCACTCAGGGCAGTAACTCTGTCGGTCTCACCTTCAGGGCAGTAACTCTGTCTATTCTCTCTCAGGGCAGTAACTCTGTATATTCTCTCTCAGGGCAGTAACTCTGTCTATTCACCCTCAGGGCAGTAACTCTGTATGTTCTCATTCAGGGCAGTAACTCTGTATATTCTCTCTCAGGGCAGTAACTCTGTCTATTCTCCTTCAGGGCAGTAACTCTGTCTATTCTCCGTCAGGGCAGTAACTCTGTCTATTCTCCCTCAGGGCAGTAACTCTGTCTATTCTCCCTCAGGGCAGTAACTCTGTCTATTCTCCCTCAGGGCAGTAACTCTGTATGTTCTCATTCAGGGCAGTAACTCTGTATATTCTCCTTCAGGGAAGTAACTCTGTCTATTCTCCTTCAGGGCAGTAACTCTGTCTATTCTCACTCAGGGCAGTAACTCTGTCGGTCTCACCTTCAGGGCAGTATAACTCTGTATATTCTCCCTCAGGGCAGTAACTCTGTATATTCTCTCTCAGGGTAGTAACTCTGTATATTCTCTCTCAGGGCAGTAACTCTGTATATTCTCCCTCGGGGCAGTATCTCTGTCGGTCTCACCTTCAGGGCAGTAACTCTGTATATTCTCCCTCGGGGCAGTAACTTTGTCGGTCTCACCTTCAGGGCAGTAACTCTGTATATTCTCCCTCAGGGTAGTAACTCCGTCTATTCTCCCTCAGGGTAGTAACTCTGTCTATTCTCTCTCAGGGCAGTAACTCTATATGTTCTCACTCAGGGCAGTAACTCTTTATGTTCTCACTCAGGGCAGTAAATCTGTCTATTCTCCCTCAGGGCAGTAACTGTATGTTCTCACTCAGGGCAGTAACTCTGTATATTCTCTCTCAGGGCAGTAACTCTGTCTATTCTCACTCAGGGCAGTAACTCTGTCTATTCTTTCTCAGGGCAGTAACTCTGTCGGTCTCACCTTCAGGGCAGTAACTCTGTATATTCTTTCTCAGGGCAGTAACTCTGTATATTCTCACTCAGGGCAGTAACTCTGTCGGTCTCACCTTCAGGGCAGTAACTCTGTATATTCTCCCTCAGGGCAGTAACTCTGTATATTCTCACTCAGGGCAGTAACTCTGTCTATTCTCCCTCAGCGCAGTAACTCTGTCTATTCTCCCTCAGGGCAATAACTCTGTATATTCTCTCTCAGGGCAGTAACTCTGTATATTCTCCCTCAGGGCAGTAACTCTGTCTATTCTCTCTCAGGGCAGTAACTCTGTATATTCTCCCTCGGGGCAGTATCTCTGTCGGTCTCACCTTCAGGGCAGTAACTCTGTATATTCTCCCTCGGGCAGTAACTGTCGGTCTCACCTTCAGGGCAGTAACTCTGTATATTCTCCTCAGGGTAGTAACTCCGTCTATTCTCCCTCAGGGTAGTAACTCTGTCTATTCTCTCTCAGGGCAGTAACTCTGTCGGTCTCACCTTCAGGGCAGTAACTCTGTCTATTCTCTCTCAGTGCAGTAACTCTGTCGGTCTCACATTCAGGGCAGTAACTCTGTATATTCTCCCCCAGGGCAGTAACTCTATATGTTCTCACTCAGGGCAGTAACTCTTTATGTTCTCACTCAGGGCAGTAACTCTGTCTATTCTCCCTCAGGGCAGTAACTGTATGTTCTCACTCAGGGCAGTAACTCTGTATATTCTCTCTCAGGGCAGTAACTCTGTATATCATCCCTCAGGGCAGTAACTCTGTCTATTCTCACTCAGGGCAGTAACTCTGTCTATTCTCACTCAGGGCAGTAACTCTGTCGGTCTCACCTTCAGGGCAGTAACTCTGTCTATTCTCTCTCAGGGCAGTAACTCTGTATATTCTCTCTCAGGGTAGTAACTCTGTATATTCTCCCTCCGCATAGTAACTCTGTCTATTCTCACTCAGGGCAGTAACTCTGTCGGTCTCACCTTCAGGGCAGTAACTCTGTCTATTCTCTCTCAGGGCAGTAACTCTGTATATTCTCTCTCAGGGCAGTAACTCTGTCTATTCACCCTCAGGGCAGTAACTCTGTATGTTCTCATTCAGGGCAGTAACTCTGTATATTCTCTCTCAGGGCAGTAACTCTGTCTATTCTCCTTCAGGGCAGTAACTCTGTCTATTCTCCGTCAGGGCAGTAACTCTGTCTATTCTCCCTCAGGGCAGTAACTCTGTCTATTCTCCCTCAGGGCAGTAACTCTGTCTATTCTCCCTCAGGGCAGTAACTCTGTATGTTCTCATTCAGGGCAGTAACTCTGTATATTCTCCTTCAGGGAAGTAACTCTGTCTATTCTCCTTCAGGGCAGTAACTCTGTCTATTCTCACTCAGGGCAGTAACTCTGTCGGTCTCACCTTCAGGGCAGTAACTCTGTATATTCTCCCTCAGGGCAGTAACTCTGTATATTCTCACTCAGGGCA